>NW_006711238.1:59074-303426 GCF_000271645.1 Tremella mesenterica DSM 1558 | reverse complement strand
TCTATTTCTGAGTCCATTCTGGGATGTGTGTCGTCCTGCGTAGGAAAGAGTTGTGATTCTCGATCTCATGTGTATATCCAACCATGGATCAGAAAGCTGCGTGGTCTTTGCGACATGATGCGTACAATGCGCTGTTGACCGCACACAGAA
The DNA here is from genome assembly GCF_000271645.1 of Tremella mesenterica DSM 1558. Taxonomy (NCBI): domain Eukaryota; kingdom Fungi; phylum Basidiomycota; class Tremellomycetes; order Tremellales; family Tremellaceae; genus Tremella; species Tremella mesenterica. The sequence continues at coordinate 303,276 of NW_006711238.1, read as the reverse complement.
GCACGCATGACGACGTAAACCATACGTTCACCTTGAATCTAACTAAACTGAAGTCTTGGGTCTAATGCCATACCAGGCAGACTAACTGAGGATAACTTTACTAACTAAAGGTTCAGGTCTCTTGCCTTGAAGGTGTCACGAGCGTCGAACAACTTCCTTCAAACAGACCGACGGTCGACAAACCTTGGCTAACTTGTCGCTTCTAAGTCGATGTCTCACCCCACCAGGAGGGCACGGACGTCGAAAGGAGTGTAACTACGGCGTACTTCGGCGTAGTTACTCTAACTGGGGTTTTTGTTCTACTGATGGCGATGTATCTCGATTTGTATATGGCTATCTCTATCTGTCTTTCACTACTGACAACAATCAAGGATCGCTGAAGTTCTTCAGCGATCTTCTCAGCTAATATTATCTATCCCTCCTAGACGTTCACCCAACCCTCTCGCGCTTTGACGTACTTCAACGCACTTTGTCCAACTTCCCCGAGTCCCCGGTCATCCTCCTCCTCCTCCAACTAACTCCGCCTAACATCGCCGCACTTCTGCTTCCATTGTCCCTACTTAGCCTAACTCCATCTAACTTCGCCGTACTTCTGCTTCCATTGTCCCTACTTAGCCTAACTCCGTCTAACTTCGCCGTACTTCTGTTCCCTTTGCCCCTACTCAGCCTAACTCCGTCTAACTTCGCCGTACTTCGTTGTCCCTATGCTCCAGGCCCCCGTATATCTTATTCTCCCGTTGTACTTTGCCGTAGTTGGTCTCAGATGTCCTGAGTTACGTGTAGAGTAAAGAGGTTAAGACGTGATAGGGGTTTTGATGGTCAAAGGAGGGTCATTGTTGGTGGGATAATCGAGGTGTCACAACGTAGTTCGTGACAGAAGGCATAAGAGCAGAACTAAACATGAAGAAACTGATACTTGGACCTTCTGCCTTGTGTGCACAAGAGCAGAGTTGTCGATTCATGACACAATCCTTGATTGTTGTCAGTAGTGAAGAGATTGATAGAGATAGCTACATTCAAATTGAGATACATTACCATCAGTAAAAAAACCCTAGTCAAAGTAACTATGTTGAAGTAAGCCATAGTTACACTCCTTTTGACATCTGCACCCTCTGTCACGAACCACGTCGTAACATCCCTGACAACAACCATCGCCGACCCTCCTTTCACCATCACCAAACCACTACCCATCACCAACCACCACCCGAACCACTGAGACCGACTACGGCGAAGCTACGAGAACCTAGAGGGTATTTGTCACGATAACCCCGCCTAGCGGAGAACTACGGCGAAGTTAGGAGAAGGGAACTGAGTGAGAGCAGAGCAGGGGAAGTTAGACGAAGTTAGTCGAAGTGAGCGGAGTAGGGTATCGGGGATATGGCAAGGAAGGGCAAAGTTGAGCGTAGAGGACTGAGCGTGAGGCTGTGCAGGAGTTGAGGGACGTCATATGAGAAGAGAGGGGAGTATAGATAGTTTACAGATCGCTGAACTTCTTCAGCGATCCTTGATTGTTATAGCGAGAGGTATATTCAGTAGCTACAATCATCGAGTTGAAGAGAGCTACCACCAAGCAGTTTGACGCACTACGGCGAAGTTAGCCGCAGTTCATTGACGATCACCTTATCATTTACCACTCGACGTATTACTACGGCGAAGTTAGCCGTAGTTTCCCCAACGAGTACCCTGTCCTAGTAAGACATTGACGCCCCACTACAACGTAGTTAGCCAAGGTTTGTCGACCGTCAATCAGTAGAGAAGAAGAAACGACGATCGTGACACCCTCCTGTTTGGGTGAGACATCGACTCTGAAGTGTCAAGTTAGCCGCGGTTTGCCAACCGTCGGTCCGTTATAGAGAAGTTTGTCATGAACCCAGAGTGGCTCTGCCACACTGCCAAAGTTGAACACATGCAAGATGCATGATGTGGGTTTTGTTACCACTCAGGCACAGCCTCCACATGCCTCCACCTTCCCGAAGTAGTAATTGCAGTGCATGCTTAATCAGCATTGCAAATCACCACATGCCTCCACATGCCTCCACCTTCCTGAAGTAGTAATTGTAGTGCATGCTTAATCAGCATTGCAAATCACCATAGCAGTATTGCCAATCCCCAACCAAGGATTGCAAATAAGGACTCAAGGATTGCCAATAGGACTTAGGGATTGCAAATACTAGTTTATCAGTTTAGTCAGATTGCAAATTATAGTTTAACAGTTTAGTCAGTTTGAATGGTATAAAAGGAGCACCTCTCCCCCCTCTTTCTTCAGCAATGTATCTTCATCCGAAGTTGAACTTCATCTTTGAAAGTCACCTAGTTGGTTCTAACCCAACACCTCAGTACCCTCAGTACCTAAGGCAGTCATCAAGCTCTACAAGCCAGAGACTAAAACCCTTCAGTACCCAAGGCAGTACTTTGCAACCGCAAACTACCCGCAGGCGTGACAAAGTTAATTGGCGGCCGTGACAGGAAGTGACTTTGTGGGGTAAGAAGGTGGAGCAGAAGAAAGTTGCAGAACAAGGAGAAAGACGGTGGAACAGACCAATAGAGGGGATGTGTAATTCCCACCCTGATGTACACCTCCCCATTGGAGCTAGCAGGGCATATGTCTGATTTGAATCTCCAAAATCAAGATGAAATACTTCTCCAACTTGCTCTGTCACCGCTAAAAAAGTTGCAAATTGCAACAGAAATGGATTTGGAAAGGTTGCATCTGTCTTCTGCAGCCAATTAGTGCTTCTTCAAGTTCAGGTCTTGGTATATCTGATCTATCATGAAGAGACCTGAAGGTGAATAAATGTCTTTTCTGGAAAAGAGGGGGGAACTCACTTGGTGATGGGGTCTAAATGCACTAGAGTTGAGTTGTTTGAGTAAAGTTTTAGCCAGAGGTCCCAGAAATTTGGCAATGGTGGAGCAGAATGACAGAAGCTGGTAGATAGCATCTTCATTTCCATCCTCTATTGTGTCTGAAGTAATGAAAATCTCTTTGCTGTAGCGTTTCCATTCTAATAGATGTAGCACCTGTTCATAGATGAGGTCCTCACTATGTTCATCCTTGATTGTGTGACGTGCAGAACATTTGCTGGAATTTTGCTTAGGGTTTGCCCCAAAAGTCAGTAACAGCTTTCTTTTGGACAGAGTTGGGGTATTTTGGTTTGAATGAGAGAGTCATGACAATCCCCTAGTCCCCCAGACCCTGACTTTGCCGTAGTCGGTCTTACTTCCTATCCCTATGTGCATCCAGTCAGACTTTGCCCTACATGGATTAAGTTTGCTGTCAAGGTGATTGTCAGATCCAATGGAGGTTGTAGTCAGGGGTGAGTGATGGATATTGGCGTTTCAAAGGAGATGGTGTAGTTATGGTGAGGGGATGTCACAATGGTTTGTGACAAGAACAGAATAGAACAGAATAGGACAGGAAGGATAGAAAAGACAGAAAAGAAGACTAGCACGCAACCGCTGCTGCACGGCAGGAGAAGTGAGTTGGCCAAACGAGAACGACAATGCAATGAAACGATGACGTGATGACGTGTTGGTCTCAAACTCAACTTGATGACGTGTTGGCCTTTGTGGGAAGCAGTGTATTTGGACAAAGGTTGGCAAAAGATGAAACGGGAAGTAAAGAGCAGACGAGGTAAAGTCCAATGGGGAGAAAGAGATATAAGCGGCTGGCTTTTTACAGTCAACCACCAATCAAATCTGCCCCCTCACATCACAACCAATTGAATTTCAAGCAGTGAAAGTATAGTCCCTGTGGTTCAGTGGTTGTAAGTTCTTCTCTTGGCCGGGAGTCGATCTGTTCGGCCTATGTAGGAGAGCCACTTTGGGCACAACCCTAGTGTAATTGGGGCACAACCTGCCACACTCAGGGTAGTCAGGCACGTACCACCGGCATTTCAGTAACGCCGACCACGCGACGGACATGAGCTCGCCACTGATCGGGATTTCAGTAACCCCGCGATCTCTGATTGCTCACTCTTCTCTTACATCGTCAATGTCATTATTAGCTATACCATGTCATTTCCGGTCATTGTCCATGCATTCTCCTATCTATCAATGTCCAGGAGGATAATATGAGCCATAGGGATGTCTAGAAGAGCCCTGAGAGGGATAGGGAGGCCAATATTGAGAGGATAGAGGAGGGAGAGTAGGTGGAAGAGGGGGGGGTGGTAGGTACCTCTCCTCAGGAGGATAAATGTCGAAAAATGGGGTACCTGTTCATTAGAGACCCCCCATCGGATACAGCCGAAAATGCAGTATTAGAGACTCACATTCGGTTGATATTGGCCATTTCCTGGTGTCTCCTGGACCAATCAGCTTGCAGGAAACTTTTAAAAGTAAGAGACTAAGAGAAGAGTGAAAATTTTCGAGATCGTGAGGCCAATATAGACAGAGACAGAGCAATATAGCCAGGAATGACTGCAGGACACAGAGGGGGAGAAGGAGGGAAGGAGAAATGTCATTATCATATGAGAAACCCACCAAATAACCTGTCCCGGCCATCACATCCTGTCTCCTCACCATCCTGTCCTCTGTCCTCACTACTACAGGCCGATTTTCCTTCTCCTTCTCCTTTTCCCTATTATCTCTGTCCTCAATACTCTTAGCCAGGCCGGAAACCATCTCCTGAAGACTCGAGATCTTCTTCTCAAGAGCAGCATTAGTCCCCATTACTGATCCCTCTGTCCAGGTCGTTTCTCCAGCATCATACGCCTTTACCTCGCGATCATAGGCCTCAGGATCCCTCTCTCGATGTTCATTAGCCCTTTTACACTTCTTAGGACCATGACTTCTTGAACCACACAGGGGACAGGGACGCTTCGCCTTTTTCTTGATACCAAGGAATTTCTCTGACTGAGTGTGTAATCGACCGGTATGAGAGACATCATTAGACAGTTGAGAAGGGTTCGATTTTACACCCCTTTTAGGAGAAGGAGGAAGAGTAGGAGGAGGAGGTAAGAGGAAGGGATTTTCGACAGGTGAGGGGTCGTCATTATCGTCATTATCGTCATTATCGTTGGTCAAGTCGATCTGAGTCGCAGAGGGGTTCTGAGTGGCTTTCCTGGCCAAAGCCAACCGATTTCTTCGAAGGTGGGGATCTCGAATTCTGTTGGTATCATTATCGATGTCCCACTCTGGCCCTAATAATTGATGAACCCCAGTAAATTCTCCAATGACTGTCGCAGTAACCTGTTCAATGGTGGTGGGCCAGGACATGGGGTTAAGAAGACGCCAATGTCGATGGAGAGGGGACAGAGCAATGGTACCATCGTTTTCAATGACTTCAGCAATATCCTTGGCAGAAGGGAGGCCCATTGATGTCGAATACAGGTGGTGATCGTCATCATTTTCGAGGTTGCCTTTGGTTGCTTTATCATACTGCTTTTCCATGAGGAATACCGACCATTTTGAGACACGATTTTTGACAGAGAAGAAGATAGAGTTAAGGTTCGTCTTCTGAATGAGTCTATCGAGAGACATTTGGTGTATTATCTCTTTACATTGGTCGTCGAAGAAGTCCTGAGTAATGCGTAGCAGTCCGTAAAAGTCGCTATACGAATCCTTGAGCCGTCTCTTGAATGCAGTGTGGTTACCTTCGAGTCGAGAATTTGCTGTCTGTCCAAGATGAGGGTATTTATCGATAAAAGCAGAGACAAAGTGTGTCTTGTGTTCATCCACCAATTGTCTCACATAAGCCCTCGCACCATCCAACTTCTCATGTCCCCACCGAGCCTGCATTGATGACAGAGCTTTATCTAATGACTCTTCAGACTTTGCTTTACAGATATCCACCATGAAATGATCACCAAACTCAGATAACTTCTCCACCCATTCCTCTTTATAAAGGGACTGAAAATTTTTACGACAGTTCACCTTGATGTTTTCTCGCAGGTGCCAGCGGCAAAAATTCAAATGCACATGAGGGAGGTGGAAATACAGAGCATTATGTAAAGCAATCTCGCGATCACATACGATAACTTTGATGTCATTGTTGATAGGACCCATGAGTTCGAGGTAGGTTTTGATCGCGAGGGAATACCATTCGGTCACTTCTTGACTTAAAAATGCGAATGCAGAGGTGTAGGTTTGATTGGTAGCAGTAAAACCTGAGATGTGTAGCATTGGCAGACGATATCGATTGGTTCGGTAGGTACAATCCATAAAGAGAACGGTAGGATACGAATGAGTCATAGCTCTGGCCGAAGGAGTGGTAAAGACGAGTCCACAGAGTTCTTTTTTACTGTTGGTGAACGCTTTAAAAAGATCGTTGTTGTCGGTGAGACGTTTGATAGCAGCCTCAGTGGCCGATTGTCCTTGGCGAAGGGCCTTCTCATGACGAAATCGAAAATTTTGCACATCTTGCTTTGTGAGAATAACTTTTTCACCAAAATGCTGCTGGACAGCAGAGACGATACCACGAAGAGTGTGTGGACCTTTGAGAAGATTGGTGATGAACTGAAGAACTTCAGGAGATCGACTAGCCTGACGAATAAAAGAATAATGGAGAAGGGGGACAGGTTCATGGTTATGAAAATTTTTGATGATGTCGGGGATCCAGAGGGGTTCGTGGTTGGCCTCTTGAGCGACCTTCTTCGTCTCTCTTCGCCAGATGATGAGGAAGGGACAATTTGCTTGCTTGGTAGTACGAGGTTGCTTTCTAACATCTTCAAAGTCGTCAGATCGATGTGACCGACCATCCCCTCCAAGAGCACATTGGAGATCGAGTCTCCCCTTCTTTTCAATACTGCGTTTTGTGACAATGCAGACGGTGTGTTCCATGGCTACCTGTTGAGTATGAAGTCGAGCCGCCATCATGGTTGGTTGAGGTTCGAGATCGAAGGGAGGGTGGATGTGGTGAGCCATAGGAGCAAATCTTGTGTCCTCGCGAATGTCGAGATTGATCTCCGCCATGAGATTATCGAGTTCCTCATCATTATAGTCGTGGTCACAATATCGCTGGGTTTCTGGTACGAAATCAGGAGAAAGAGAGCGTCGAGGACTGAATTTTATAGAAGGGGACCTTGAAAAACGATCCAGAATTGGTGATGAGGGTGGCGACGATGGGATAAGAATCGGTGATGACATCTAACTCATCAGAATGACTACTTCATGCAGTAAAAATGGTATTCACTCGTAGCCCGAGACCAGCAGAATACATGTCGACAAATTAGAACCCCGGGGGTGGTGTTGTTGAAGAATTAAAAAAGTTTTTTGCCAGGATGTCGGTGGCGAAAATGATGATGATGACAAGATCCTGTAAAAGTCAGATTTTTACATTTTTCGATGAGAAGAGTACTCACAGACTCGCAGAGGCCAGGAGAACAGCGTCGAGTTATCGATAGAGGCTGAAGATGTGTTATCGCAGGAAAAAAGATTTTTCGAAGAGTTCGGTGGCGAGGATGATGATGTTAAGTAGGCCTATTGAAGTCAGCATTTCACTTCTGATAGTAAAACAACTACTCACAGCTCAGGAAGAACCAGGGATCAGTGTCGCTGCATATGTGTTATCGCAGGAAAAAAGATTTTTCGAGGAGTTCGGTGGCCAGGATCTTGAGGTTGAGGAGGCCTATTGAAGTCAGCATTTCACTTGTGATGATAAAACAAGTACTCACAGCTCAGGACGAACAGGAGAACAGTGTCGAGTTATCGAGAAAGGCTGAAGATGTGTGGTTGAAGAGTAAAAAAAGTTTTTCACCGAGAGGGGTTCGGTGGCGAGGATGATGATGGCGAGAGGGCCTATTGGAGTCAGATTTTCACTTCTGATGATAAAACAAGTACTCACAGACTCGCAGAGAGCAGGAGAACAGCGTCGAGAAGATGAGAGAGTACCACGATTGCTCTGTAAGAAGTTATAGCAATTTGATGGGTGGTAGTCAGGAGGGCGCAGGTTGAGAAGGCGAAGGGCCAGAAGTGGGTGAAAAGTAGTCGTAAAAGAGTGAGAAGAGTATCAAAATGATCCTTGAGACGAGTAGAGACAGTGTGTGTGAAAAAGAGCGTGAGTTTACTAGTATAATGACGATAAAGAGATTAGTGGTGGTGAGGACAGGTTGGTAGGTAGCGAGCAGACATGTCACGTCGTTGTGGTGGAGTTCGGCGTTACTGAAATCCCGATCAGTGGCGAGCTCATGTCCGTCGCGTGGTCGGCGTTACTGAAATGCCGGTGGTACGTGCCTGACTACCCTGAGTGTGGCAGGTTGTGCCCCAATTACACTAGGGTTGTGCCCAAAGTGGCTCTCCTATGTAGCCCGGTGCGTCTTGTGATCCAAACAGTCCGACTAGCGCGGCAGCACGGGAGTCATGACACCCCCAAAAAAGATCAAGATCAAGAAAAGGAAAGGAGCTCCTTCCCCCTGGCCGGGGGCAGGGGCTGCAGCCTTTAACGGCTGTGCACATGCATAGTGTCTTGAGCAGCCCTTCTGCCACATTCCCTTTTTGGCAATTCGGCATTTCCTCATTGGTAACCATCAGCCGCAGCCCCCCCCCTTTCTCTTTTGACAAACCCATTATTACTGCCCGTGTTGCCCATCATTTGATTCCCACTCCTGTCACTTAGCTCCAGACCTGTTCATTGACGATCTGTTTCCTTCCGGTCCCCTCTCCTCACTTTCCACATTGTGATAGCACATTTTCGTAGTTCATCCTTGTCAGCGCCTTCTGATTATGTGTGACTGTAAGTGCTGACTTGCAGATGCTGTTCAGCCTTAATTCTTGTGGAAATGCCACCCTACGACCAGTAGTTGCCCCCCAAGCAAACATTCCCCTATATGACGTCCAGACTGCTTTCCTTCTTGGAGGCTCCCGGAATGAGGTTGCCCGCCAAGCTTGGCTACAGCGCTATCCCTATTTCACAAATCCCTCATACATCCAGGCCCTCGAACATGGCACCATCAGAATTCTCATTCCCGACCAAGTACAAACTGCTGAAAAGCTGCACCGCTCTGCCATTGTGCGACCCGTCGAGAAAGTCCCTAAATTCTGGGCTACCCATCTGGATAATATCTTTACCCCTGCCCAGCAGTTGGAATTGGGCACAGCATACAACTACCTATCCACTCCACCTGTTCAATGCCGTGCTCACAAGAAACTTGATGCAGAGGATAGAAGACACGGACTCTTTGCTCGCCCAACCTATCACTTTGGACGATGGTTGAGGCAAAGAAATCCAGCCATATTCAGTGCCGATACCATGCAAGCTGGAGCAATCCTTGCAACCCAGCAACAATGTCAAGGTGTGATCACCTAGTTTTGTAGTGCATTGTCAAATGTTCTTACATTGGCAGGAGATTGCATCCGGCAGTACGACAAGGAATTATTTGCTAGACAAGCTTACACTTCCCTTGTTTCCAACGACCTCACCACCAACAGCCTTCTCCCCCAGGCGGTTGCTCCAGCCTTTCAAACCACTCAATGTCAACGTCCCTTTGAATTTGGCGGTTTTGGTACCATGGTCGCAGCAACAACTGGCCAGTCTGAAATGGTGCATATAGACATCAATGATAGCGAGTACAGTTTGGTGATGCCTATTGCTCCTGACGGATTTGGGGATGAACATTTGCCGACTGTTCAGAAGTGGGGTCAACTCTGCCTACGTCAACTTGGTGTCACGACCCTGCAACCTCAGTCGTGACATCAGGTTATAACCGGATCGCAATCATAGGGCTGATTGCAATATTGTGTCTTTTAGCGCAGTGGCCTAAGATGTCACATGCATGGCCAGTGTATGGCCTGGTGCTGGTTAACCAGGTCTTAACACTTGGATATTGTATTCCTGTCCGTCCGGGTCAGGTTCTGTTGTTCCGTGTCACAAACGTTGATTCTTCTTCTCTACTGACCAATGGTTGACAAACCTTGGCTAACTACGTCGTTGTGGGGCGTTGATGTCTCACTGAGACATGGTACTTGTCGGGGAACTACGGCTAACTACACCGTAGTAGTATGTCGGGTTGCAGACAATCAGGTGATCGTCGATGAACTGCGGCTGACTTTGCCGTAATGCGTCAAACTGCTGATTGGTAGCTCTCCTTAACTCAAAGGTGGTAGCTACTGAATATATCACTCACTACCGACAACAATCAAGGATCACTGAAGAAGTTCAGCAATCTGTAAACTGTCTATACTTCTCCTCTCTCCTCATAGAGCATCTTTCAACTCCTGCACAGCCCCACCCTTAGTCCTCTTCATCCAACTTCGCCGTTCCTCGCCATATCCCTGACATCCTGCTCCGCTAACTTAGCCGCACTTCGTCTTGCTCCCTCAATCTCCTTCTCCTAACTTTGCCGTAGTTCTTTGCTAGGCGGGGTTATCGTGACAAATACCCTCTAGGTTTTTGTAACTTCGCCGTAGTCAGTCTCAGTGATTCGGGTGGTGGTTGGTGATGGATAGTGGTTCAGTGATGGTGAAAGGAGGGTCGGTGATGGTAGTTGTCAGGAATGTTACGACATGGTTCGTGACACAGCTCTTCCTCAATGGGAGCATCTGTGGTGTAGGCGTGAACAGTGACAGGGTGAGTCTCTCCGGCGCCAAGGAGGTTGAGATTGCAGCTGAAGTGATGTTGACGAGGCCGGGTGGGTTCAACAGTGCCTGATGAAATGAGGAGTGGGCCATATACACGGCAGGGGTGGTTGGGTGCGGGTGCTGCCATTGTGAATGTGTGAGGATTGCTTGAACGCGAGTGATTGTTTACAGCATCATCCATCCATTGCGGTATATAACAGCTGAGAAGGTGTACACCGGTGACATAAGCTTCCATCTCATAACCGGAAATGGCAATTATGGCACAGTCACACTTTTCTGCCCAATCCGGTCAACAGAGTGAAACATCTCAGACGCTGACAAAAAGGGATTGTCTCAGTGTCAATCCGGATGTGGAAGGTCAAAGTCAGTCAGTTTCAACCATATTGTCTGCCTGACCCACTTCCGGCCCCAACATCCTCAAGCCTGCTGCCATCAAAACTTCTTGGTGGACAACGTTGTTTGTTTCTCCCTCCCTATCTTCCAAAAGAAGAATCTTGGTTGACTGCGGATTTGTTGCCTGAGACAGCCCAACATACAGCTGCCCGTGACCAAAACAAGAGATGGCTAGATCCAAGCTCGCATTTGGCAATGATTGACCCTGAGCTTTGTTGATGGTCATGGCAAAGGCCAGCCGAAGAGGGAATTGGGTGTGAAATAAGGTGAACGGGGCGTTTGGTTCAGGGGTGGTGAGTAGGCGGATACGGGGAATAAGCACCAAGTCACCATCATGAGTTCCTCCAAGGATACGGCATTGAAGTACCCGGGCTCCAATTTGGATGACAAGTAGGCGAGTTCCGTTACACAGCCCATCGGACGGTGCCAGATTACAGAGAAGAATGAGAGGAGAGGAAGTCTTGAGGTTGAGTACATGGAGAGGGAAGCCAGCAGGCTGAAAGGTGTGCAAATACTCTTTGGTGAGACCCGTGTTAGAACCATCCTCAAATTGTGAGCTGTCGGCGGAGAGGAGGGAATGTGAGTCACCAGCCATCCTTTGAGAGCAATGTCGTCTATTTGATCCACAGAATTGTTGTGCGGCACTAGAAGAACTCGACTTTGGAAGTACCTTGCACACATGTCTGGGTCACTGGGTTGGATACCAACAACACTGTCGAAGATGTGTTGCACCAGATGCAACCTGTCTGACTTAGGAGGGAGGCAAAGCGAGGGAGGGAGAGTGAGTACTCCTTGTTGTGAAGCCTTCCCGTCCTTTACATCTAGAAGCCACTGTGCAAACGCCGCTGCTTCTTGAGGTTGAAAGGCCTCTGCAAGACACATGTTCTTGTGTAGGGAGTGGATAATGATCTGACCCCAGAATGATGCTTCAGTGATTGTTGCGTTCACTATTTGAGACCGGCTTGCTTTTGGAATCACGGGAAGGCACTGCCGAAGGTCACCTGCATGTGAGTTTTGGGATTCAAGTAGAGTATTACTCACCAGCAAACAGGACGGTCACCCCTCCAAATGGAGATGAGGTTTGTCAGCAATCCTGAAGCATGCGGTCAACAGCGGTGAAGCAATGGTGATGTCGCATGACAGCCTCGTCCCAGACAATGAGTGATGTGAGTCGGAAAAGCTCTGTAAGGGGTGATTGAACACTGACATGGCAGGTGGAGTCTGCGGAGACTTCAATGGGTATCTTGAACCAGGAGTGTGCTGTTCAACCACCAGGCAGGAGTAGTGATGCAACCCCTGAAGAAGCCACCGCCAGAGCAATCTTCCCAGCGGCTTGGACCTGACCAAGACACACTCTCTCAACAAATGTCTTCCCTGTACCCCCTGGCCCATCTAAGAAGAACAGATTGCAAAGGCCCTGTGAGGCAGACTCAGTAACATTGTCAACCACCTGTCTCTGCTCCAAGTTTGCCAATGACAAAGCGGCTTGAATCTCATCATGGAGGGCTGGAGTGTTGTACTGCCTCTTGTCTTGCACCAAGGACAAGACATTGAACTGATGGAACCGCTTGGGTGGTTCTGGAAGGTTTAATTTGGTCATCAAATATCCATGTTGTTCAGCAAGCCTGGAGAGCAGGCCAAGGCCCAGAGCTACAGTGTCTTCAGCTGTAGGATCTGTAAGCCCATATCTTGTCCTGAGCTGATGGGCGCAGTTGTCATAAAGATCTGTTTGGTGTCTGACCAACACCTGAGAAGCGTTTGTTGGGCTGCTGTGGACAACAATGGTCATGAAAAGCAATTGAAGTGTATGTGCAGTTTTGAAACCTGCAGCTTCGGTGAGGCAGAGGTTGTGTTCCTGATCGTTTTCTAGCTGTTGCAACCCGTCCTTGTGAGACCTGAAGGACAAAGACGGAGTGGAACATAAAGGTTTAGATGGTCTTGGACCAAGACGAATGAAGATGGTCCGTGGTACTGTGAAGTGATCAGATGATACTCAAGTCAAGAAAGTATAAGTCAAGAAGGATAGGATAGCTTGGAAGGATCGAGTGGTCAAGCTAGTATGTATCAAACAAGGATGACACTTCTGTAAGAAGTGCTCCCGAAGAGGTCTGATAATATGAAATGCAAAAGATATTTTGATCCTTGGGGAAAAGGATCCATGGGGCCAACAGGGGGGGTTTATATATCCTGCAGAGCAAGACTATTGTTGAAGAGATTCCCGTTGGAAATCTCACCTAAGTCTTCACCAGAAGTTTAGTTACGTCATACTTTGAATCAAAACGTGATATCTTGAATAAAAGCGAGGCGTAAACCTCTATTCTCTTCTGCGAGACTTCTGTGAGACTTCACTGAGAACCTTTCTGTCTGAGGAATGGGCCGGAACCTTGGATGGGGAAGTCATGATGAGTAGGGTCATGACACTAGCAGTCCTAGAGCATCACACGCAGACTTGAAACTGTCACATTGGACTTTGTTCACAAAAAGTAGTTGCTGAAACAACTGAGGACCTTTGACATGGTAGAGAAGCATTCGAAGATAGAACCGCTGACTGTCAGTAGGATCAATGTTGTCACTGACAGTACTGACCTGATCTTGTGATGGCGGGACAAAGACAACCCGGCCAATAGTTCTCCAAGCATTCACTCCTTGAGACATCCACACAGCGTCAGCCTTATGGGATGTCACGCCTGGGGGTAGACTGCGATAGCGTAGGGACTGCCTTAGGTACTGAGGGGTATAGTCTCTGACTCGTCGAGCTAGATGACTGCCTTAGATACTGAGGGGACAGAGAGTACTGGGTTAGAACCAGTTGAGTGACGTCTCTTACTGGAAGGGGAGGATCAAGGATAGGAAGACGAGAAGTAAGAGGAGATTCATTGCTGGAGAAGTACTGAAAAGTACAAGTTTATATAGACAAGAGCTAGTTGCAAACGGGTTGACCAGTCTGGACATTCTTGCTCTCAGGCTACCAATTGCGTAGCCCATTTGTCATGCCCATCTGGTGCTACCATCTGGTATGCCCATTTGTCATGACCATTTGTTATCACCATTTGTCCTTACCTTTTGTTCTTACCATTTGGCCTGATCTTATCATTCCTAATTAATTATGAGTCACTAATACTTTGAGTCCATACTTATTCTGAGTCATGATTACTGATTCATGACATGGAAAGTGAGTGTGGCTGGTGCGTCGGGGTAGAGAAGGTCTCTGGTCTCCTCAGGATGAGCAGCACAGTACAGAAAGAATGCTTCCAACATTGATGATTTCACACGGCACAGGGTGGCTCGGGCATCCGCAGTTAACCCCCTAGCTTCCGCTGGTGAGATATACCGACCTTCAATATAATCTGTGATCTCGTCAACAGACTGTTGACGCTCGTGGACAACAAGAGCTGATCTGTCAGAGCCTTTGTAGACATACTTGAAGACATATTTGACGGCGGCAATGGCAAAAGCAATTTCAATGTTCATGTGACAGTCTGTAGAGTGCACAGGGAGTACACCAGTGCATTATCAGTGCTATCTTGTATATAGTCTTCTTCAATCTCTCACTTGTTTCCTTCCGTTCCCTCCCCATACTCACTTCATTGTAATTCCTTCTCTACTGTCTGTATAGACTCTCTCGGCCTTCCTTTCTTCCATATGTTCATATCAGTATGTATATAGACTTGTTATTTAGTAGTAGTATAGTCACTTTCTTGTAGAAGTTCTTCAATGTTGACCTCAAATTGTGAGAACATTTGATCCTCTTGAAGACTGAAATGTATATGAAGGGAACCGGTTCTGCAGAAGAGGCCATCACTTCCTCTGTTGTCTTTCACTCTTCTTTGGTTTCTAGACATATTTGCCACTCACTTCTTCTATCCTTATGTGCATCATCATCTAACTCCTTAGGTGCTGATCACACAATTCATCTCTCATCTCTCATCACCTTTCCTCTTCCATCGCCCATTCATCATACTTGCTATCATCATCATCGCCTTCACCTACCTTTGACACCATCTCAACCGTCTTTGATATCATCCACCCACCTACCCTTCAACCACATCTCATCCTCATACAGATACAGATACTGACCTTAGACGTTTGTAGAGTTGACTTTCACTGACGGATATTATATTGTTCGGGCGAGTTAGGTATTGTCACGGTCCTGTCCTTGACAGACCTCAATGAATCAAAGACAGGTGGACTACAACTGTTTAGTTAGCTTGAACAACAACGGTTAGTATTATGTTGTTCGTAGACTTGTGATTTGGTCGGACGACTAGAGTGACTTGCAAAGAATCCAAGCAAGTTGAGATGATGATGATGAGGGTGCGTGTGATGATGTGGACAAGGGTTTTGTCGAGGGAGGTATGTCGAAGATAAGTATAAGTCAAGAAGAGGTCTTTGTAGAGTGGCAAATAATATTTTGATCCTTTAAGAAGAAGAACTATGGTTTCTACGGAAGGGGTTTATATACTTTACATAGAGACAAACCTAGAAACATGTCAAGAGACATCTTTTCAATATATTCTCTTGCTTCATGTCTTATGCTCTCATGCTAATCTCATGTTTCCCTGAATGTCTCCCAGGGATACCAAAGAGATCTCTTAGAGATGTCTCGTGCCTCAGGCTGATCTTGTATGTATCTCATAGAGTTGTCTCATGCCTCATAGAGATCTTGTATGTATCTCATAGAGATGACTCATGTCTCATAGAGATCTTGTCACAAACTACGTCGTAACATCCCTGACAACCACCATCACCAACCCTCTCTTCACCATCACCAACCACCACCCGAACCACTGAGACCGACTACGGCGAAGTTACGAGAACCAAGAGGGTATTTGTCACGATAACCCCGCTGTCATACATCACCTATCTGCCACTTGTCAAACTGCTTTTGCGCAATCAGACACTTGAAACACATACCCCTGAATACCTCCACCTCCACCTCCACATGCTGGAACCTTCCACTCTTGCCTCCACCTTTACCTCCACTTGCTTATCAAGCCTCCACACTCTGGAACATTCTGTGCCTGCCTCCACCTTCCCAAAGTAGCAACTCTGGTTGATTGCTGAGCAATCATCCATAGTCCGGAACATTCAGTGCCTGCCTCCACTTTCCCAAAGTAGTAATTCAGTCTGCTCGCTGAGCAATCTTTCCCACGTTTGCGCTTTCTAGTTTATTCCGTAGACATGTTGAGCAACCTGCTTGATGGGGATAAATACCCCCTCCAAACAGGTTGTTCCCCACCTATGGATCTTGTGTCAATCCAGTCAGTCCCAGCCTGACATCTTGCAGTCCCCTCAGTCCCCTCAGTCCCTTGTCACCCTCCGTATACTCCTCAAGCTCTACGAGCCAGAGACAAGTATTGGGTTACAGCCCCATTCCAGTCACCTTGCCTACTGTCACGGCCGTCGAACAACTACTTCTTAATAGACCGACGGTCGACGAACCTCGGCTAACTTCACGCTCTGAGTCGATGTCTCACCCAACCAGGAGGGCGCAGACGTCGAAAGGGGTGTAACTACGGCGTACTTCGGCGTAGTTACTCTAACTAGGGTTTTGATCTACTGATGGCGATGTATCTTGATTTATAGCTATCTCTATCTGTCTTTTACTACTGACAACAATCAAGGATCGCTGAAGAACTTCAGCGATCTTCTCAGCTAATATTATCTACTCCTCTTAGACGTTCATCCAACCCTCTCGCGCTTTGACGTACTTCAACGCACTTCGTCCAACTTCCCCGAGCCCTCGGCCATCCTCTTCCTCCTTCGACTAACTCCGCCTAACATCGCCGCACTTCTGCTCCCATTGTCCCTACTTAGCCTAACTCCGTCTAACTTCGCCGTACTTCTGCTCCCATTGTCCCTACTTAGACTAACTCCGCCTAACATCGCCGCACTTCTGCTCCCATTGTCCCTACCTAGCCTAACTCCGTCTAACTTCGCCGTACTTGGTCTCAGAAGTCCTGAGTTACGTGTAGAGTAAAGAGGTTAAGACGTGATGGGGGTTTTGATGGTCAAAGGAGGGTCATTGTTGGTGGAATAATCGAGGTGTCACGACGTAGTTCGTGACACCTACCCTCTGGGGATTAGACCCCGTCCGTGACACCCGCCTAGCGGAGAACTACGGCAAAGTTAGGAGAAGGGGACCGAGGGAGAGCAGAACAGGGGAAGTTAGGCAAAGTTAGGCGAGGTGAGCGGAGTAGGACATCAGGGATATGGCGAGGTACGGCAAAGTTGAACGAAGAGGACTGAGCGTGAGGCAGTGCAGGAGTTGAGGGACGTTCTATGAGAAGAGAGGAGCAGTATAGAAAGTTTACAGATCGCTGAACTTCTTCAGCGATCCTTGATTGTTGTCAGTAGCGAGCGATATATTCAGTAGCTACAACCTTCGAGTTAAGGAGAGCTACCACCGAGCAGTTCGACGCACTACGGCGAAGTTAGCCGCAGCTCATCGACGATCATCTTATCATTTACCACTCGACGTATTACTATGGCAAAGTTAGCCGTAGTTCCCCTGACGAGTACCCTGTCCTAGTGAGACATCGTCACCCCACTACAACGTGGTTAGCCGAGGTTTGTCGACCGTCGGTCAGTAGAGGCGAAGAAACGAAGATTGTGATAGATCTTGTGTGTATCTCATAGAGATGTCTTGTGTCTCATAGAGATCCCGTAGAGATACCCTGTCTCATGTTGTTCTCGGTGGCTTGTGGCTTGAGAATGCGAGAAAATGAGATCAGCTCTTGGTGTGATATTGGTTACGACCCTAGGACATTATCCGGGTTGTAACAATGTTGCCCGATTACAGGACCGAAGCTGATATACTTAAATAGAGACTGAACAGAATAGAACAGAACAGAACAGAATAGAACAGAATAGAACAGAAAAGAATAGAACAGAATAGAACAGAATATAACAGAAAAGAATAGAACAGAATAGAAAAGAATAGAACAGAATAGAACAGAATAGAACAGAATAGAACAGAATAGAACAGAATAGAACAGAATAGAACAGAATAGAACAGAATAGAATAGAATAGATCAGAATAGATCAGAATAGATTAGATTAGATTAGGATAATTGGAAGAGACAAGTGACACACAAAAAAGAATAAGATCAAAAGTAGGCGCTCACCCGGACTCGAACCGGGGACCACTTCCAAACTGGATTACGTAACCCTAAGGAAGTATGTTAACCCCTCCACCATAAGCGCCTTATTTTATGTGCTTTTGTGTTAGCATCAGCCCCGCAGCAACCGCGCGGGTGACCTTGATTCGATTCCCAGAACGGATCTCCTTTTTCGTTGTTGGGACGTTTTATAGTTTTGCTTCTCAAGTGAACGGCGATTGGGGACGGGAAGAGTCTGGGTCGGGCACGATAGACTACAAGATGTCGGCATCGGTTGAAGTGCTGTGATAGCGTCGTTTGCGAGAACTCTCTAATGATACAGTCAGTGGGTGTGGGATATTGTTAGGGCCTAGGCAAATCAGACCTCAACTCGATCCCGTCAAATTGATGGCATATTGCTCAAGAGGCAAGTTTTTGGTTAGCTCCCGGTGAATCTCCTCGATAGCGTCAGGTGGGGTCCAACAGATACAGTATGCACAAAGAAATGCCCCTACTTTAAACAGTCACCATATTCAATGTTTATCTGATACTGTCACTTGACATACATCATGATCGGTAGACGTGAGCGCCTGCAGTCAGCGGTTGTTGTTGTAGTAAATGTAGACATTGCTGACCTGAGGGATCTAGTGTTTAGGGTCGCTACGATCTGAATTAGGCCTTTGCTTGATCCTGATACCTGACCACGTCGAACGTTCGATCTTTGGCCAATCATCGATCCGAGGTACTTTACGACGACGGACGCGGTCCTTATAGTTGGCTTCAAAGCCGTTCCCCCCGTGAATAGGCTGGA
This sequence comes from Tremella mesenterica DSM 1558, assembly GCF_000271645.1. Taxonomy (NCBI): domain Eukaryota; kingdom Fungi; phylum Basidiomycota; class Tremellomycetes; order Tremellales; family Tremellaceae; genus Tremella; species Tremella mesenterica. Next base: position 284,460 of record NW_006711238.1, on the reverse strand, counting down.
TGTCGTATTCAGGGTCCCAGCGATTGGTAACCCTACCAGCCATGGATTGAAGTTTTTCGTAATCGACGAGATCATAGGGAGCCCCTTTTGGCTCTGTCGTCTTGAAAGAGGTATTGAGAATCTCGGTCCTTTTGGCATCTCGATCTTTCAAAGCGGTCCTCCCATACCATCCGTTATGTTTCGAGTTTAGATTGTATACAAAATCATAATAGAATCCGTTGACCGTCTTCTGGCGTGTGAGCCAATAAGCAAAATGAGGGTGAGATGGATCGACGATGAGCCATTGAAGGTCATCGGAACGACGAAAGTTGTTCACTTTAGCTTCGCGATCGTAATGCAGATGTGGTCCATTATGACCTTTCTCGACCCGGAGATTACCGATGTACTTCGTATACTCATCAATCAAATCTTGAGCGTTCGACCGGAAAGTCTTCAGTGGGGTGTTAGGATCACCACCGATGTAAAGAGCGATAGTACAGCAAGATGAAGGTGACATGAAATTTTGAGGGGGACCAAAGGTGACCTTGAAATCGATTCCGTCTATAGTGTGAATACTTGTTTTTCTAGAAATGAGATCGAAACAGCGTATAGGGTTGAAGTCGGCGACAGAACCTCCGATACAACCGGGTACTGAGTTTTTCAGATTCCAGACGGACGCTGGTACTGCACCATTTTTTCTCATAATGGCTTTGATGATAGATATCCCCATTCTCTCATCGATGTCAACTCGAGTCGTCGATTGTAAACTAAAATTCAAAATTGTGACTCTATCGTTTCCCGAAGCTGAAGACCACACAGTGGGTACTCCACATTTCTTGAGGTACCACATGACTGCTTCCAACCATTGTTCATCCGCTTGACCTTGAGTGTAAAGTTCAGGAGAGAGACGGATTGTTGCAGAACGTTGATTCCCTCTATAGGTCTTATCGCCGGGACGGACCTGAACTTTTTCCATGTCTACGATTTGAGTTTTGCCATCCCGATCAATGAAATGTAAAGGAGGACCGTGTCGCAAGAGTTGAGTTACATGTTCGATAGCAGAGTGACGAGTGTAGCTGGGTAGATCATGAGCTTTCAGCATGACTGTCTTCCATTCCGGATGAGTGATGTCATCTTCTTCCTCTTCAAGTTTTTCATCATCGGCGGATTCGACAGTGACGTTGTCTTTGTGTAAATTCACGAGAAGAGGTGCTTGCTTAGTGTTTGTCGTAGGGAGAGGTTGATGAATCGTGACAGTGGTTGGTTGAAAAGTAACCGAGCGTTTGGTAGATTTGTTACGGGGACGAAATGAGGATGAAGTCTTTCCTCCTGTGGTTTGAATCTGCCAATCAGCGGGAATGATGATTTGAACGTGATTCACTCACAGCCGCGAACGAATACTCGATGCCATGACCAAAAGGTATACGATTGTTCTCACCTGGAGGAGAAGTCTTATGTTCGTCAGCTTGCATTTCATGACAAAGACAAAAAATGGAACTGACGGGTACAAAACGATCATCATGAGTGTGACGATTGTCGAACATGGGTTGTGATACGTCATGATGATTGACAGACGCAGAGAATTCTTTATCTGCACGCACACCTTTCCCATGTGAAGTAGGGATGATCGTGGAATTACCGGTGTCGAGACCGTGACTTTCGTTCGAGCCAGAAACTTTGGTAGTCTGCAAGATCAGCATAGCGCGGTAGCTAGTAGAAAGAATGATAACTGACTACTGTCTGAGTTGTCAGAGAAGACATGAACGAGCCAGTACTCGTCGTGGACCACTCGGCCGGCGTTTGGTCAAGAGTACGAGTAGGCCTCGTTTTGGTCTTCTTCCACATGATGCGGATAGTCGCTTGTTGATTCGTGTCCCTCACAGCAGAGGTTTTGGCGTAGTTGTAAGGATTGAGAATGATTGTGATGGAGAGGGTGGATGAAGTAATCCTCTGTCGACGGGTATGATATAGGGTGGAGAGGTATCATGTTCGCAGGGTGTGCCGCCGTGTACGGTCCCGGCTTCTTATGCCTGTATGAGGACCAGAGCTTGGTAATGCAGTCGCCAGTCGACGACGGGGGCAAGAGGGAAGAGCCCCAAGTGAGTCCAAGGTGAAGTGGAACCGAGCGCAGACTGTGTGTGATTAATGGTTCTGTGGATCTGTGTGTCACCGCGTCACCGGCTCACCGGCCATCACCGGAGTCCGCGTTTTCGATTCTCCCCTCCAAACCCATGAACCATGGCCCGCATCCCTCCCCCACAGGACACTCTCAACGGCTTAGACGTGGCGGATATCCTCATCAGATAGTGAAGAGTGTATCATGAGGATTTCATGCATGTAGCTGCAGTGGGGACCAGGCAGGAGGGAGCGCTAAATGATCTCTAGAATCTGCACTATGAGTATAGTTGCCACTCTACTGGTAGGGAAAGAAAGGATTCTATTCGAAAAGAAGAACGCAAAATCAGTAATGGGTGATTCTGAGGGACCATCGGGCCACCGTATGGGCCACCGTATCTACGGTTCCTAAGAACTGCGTGATTTGCGCGGTATTATTGGGTAGTCAATAAAGGGAGGCAGGGAATGAAAATCCCAGTAATTTTAAAGTGTATGATCGATTGACGATTGACGACGGTTCACCTCACAGGGCCTTTCTCCCGCAATATACGTCGTGCATCGTATACAGACTTTCTACACAATTTCCCCAAACTCTGTGCACATGTCAGATTTCTTCACATACTTATGTATCTACAGATCTAGTTCATGCTCACCTCTTCACCCCATATCTTCCGTATCATGCTAATCCGTTCAATGCCTCATTAATTCTTATGCGAACCTCAACACTGGCAATTCCTCCGTCTTAACCTCTACACCCACCCCAACATTATTCCCTTTCCCCGCATTGAGAGAATTGATAGTCGCCTGCAATTTCTGTTGAGCCTCTTTACGTTTCCCCAATGCTTTTTGTAACAAACCAACTTCCTTCTTCTTTTCCTCAAAAGCATTCTTGACACTTTTCAACTGAGCTTGAAGATCTCCAATCATTTTCTTCAACTTGTCCACATTTCCTTCTGAAACAGATTTGACCAAATTCTGATCTCGTATCTTCATATTATTGATTTCTGTCTTTTTCTCTTGTAACGCCTTTTGAACTTTACTCAATTCTTCATGAACATTCACTACCATACTTTTTAAAACTTCGACGTTGGTTTCTCCATTTACACTTTTCTGACCCCTCAATCCGCTCAACGTCTTCAAATTCCCCTGTAGACTACTGATGGATTGATTCTTCTGTTCCACTAATCGCTTTGATTGTTTCAATTGACTCTGAAGCTCCAATATGATTTTCTTCAATCCTTCCATACTTTCTCCCGCCATGACAGAAGGATCTGTCATCCGATCTCGTAGGTTCTTCAATTCAACGGTCAATTTGGTAGTTTCTGCTCGACTCATCTGAGCACTTCTCAGGGCCGCTTCGGTATCTCGTTGACTCTCGAGAAGTTTGTTCTTGGATCGAGTCAGCTCTGTCTGTAGTTTTGCGATCGAGGATATTTGCTCTGTGAGAGGATATCTCTCTTCCACACTTGGTTCGTCTTCAGTTTTCATTTTTTGTTCGTCTGATTCATTCCTTGAATGATGATCGAGGTCGGGTGAAGTAGTGACGGTGTCATATTGCGGCTGCAGAGGGGATTGTGAAAATGGAGGATGAATTTGAGGAGAGTGCATTTGAGAGGGATTCGTTAAAGATCCACTCCCATTATCACCTCCGCTTCGTGAGCCTGAAGAATGACGAGGGGTAGGAAGATAAGGCTGAGGGGAGAAGTGAGGTTGAGAGGGACCACTAGGAGGAGTGGGGAGACCAGGTCGAGAGGGAAGAGGAAATCGAGATGTCCCTATTCCTCCAACTTGCTCTGTAACCTTTTCCTTCTCCTGATTCTTCGTGAAAGCCGAAGCTGACATGTCAGAAACCTCTTCAACCCATCTTCCCACATCGAACCCAAGTCCTACACCTCCATTCTGATTCTGATGAAAGACCAAGAACCTTTCAAGTTCCTTCGTCATTGTCTTTCCCAATCTTATCAATTCTCCACTCGTCATTTTCAATTCTTCCAACTCTTTCTTATTCGTATCCTTTTCACTTTGTACTTGCACTAAATCCACTTTCATCCCCATATTCTCTTTTTCTAACTGGACCAATTTCTTATTCATCTGCTCTCGTGATCTCTCCCACATAGAAGTCCTTGTTTTCGAAGTAATTTGTTCATCCTCCAGATCTCTGAGCTGTCTCTTTATTTCTTCCTTTTGAACTCTACGTTCTTCCGCTTTGTTCTGCCAATCTTTAGCATTCTCACGAAATTTGCTCAATTTCTCTTCTTTTTCCGCATAACGTTTTTCGAGATCTTCCATAGCTGTTTCCTTGTCCCCGAGGAGCGATTCCAGTTCCGAGATTTTTACGACTTGGTCAGACGGAGTTGTCTGTTCCATTTGATGAGAGATCTTCGAGTTGTTCAGACGAGATCTTGATACGGCTTCAGCAGCTGCAGTTCTTTCTTTTAATGTCAAAACCTCCTCTTCTCTCTTCCTGGCATCTTCTTCTAATCTCGAGACTCGTAATTGCAATTCATCCTTCTCACCGACAACTTTGTTAAGCTGACTCTTCAATTCGACCACCTTTTTCGTCCTTCTTTTTAACTCGGAAGTCTGGTTGGATGATCCAACATGCTTAGAGGTGTCAGGGGAAGTTATGTCTATAGGAAGTTCTTCGTCATCAAAAAGTGAAATGGTAGGTATAGGTGGTGAAACGGTGAGGTCGATAATGGGATATGGAGGTGAAGGAGCAGGAGCAGGACTAGCGCCGAACAGTTCGTCATAGACTTTATCAAGATCGGAAGATGGACTGGTAGGTTCTTGAACGGGAGAATGAGTTCTGTCAATTAGCACACCAGCTGAGGCAGAATGACATGTCTATCGAGAGATCCATGTTGAATGAGATTGAAGGGAAATACCAGACATGCTCAGCTACATACTGCCAGACATGAGAGGGTTGGGAATGATTACGTGGTGTGGGAGTCGACTCACCGTGCACGTTTTGATGGTCTGAGAGAAACCATCTCCGGTTCACAAACCTCTGCTTCATCTTTGACCCAAGTGGAAGATGATTCAATAGGCGGATTGGGAAGAGACATGATTGTCAGTAAGCGACAGGAAATGAGGGGAAGGTGATGGGATAAGACAGAGAAACCCGATCCTCAAATTTCTCACCTCAGCCTCAGTCACCTAGATGCTCAACGTGCAACACGTGATTGAGGTGATACGAGGTGAGAGATATGAAGAGTGGGAGTGGGAGTGGGAGTGGGAACAAGGAGGCACGAGAAACGCAAGACGAATGTGAAAAGAAAGTGAGAGTCGAGAGGAGGAAAGGATTATCAAACGAGGAAAAGAAATTGTGATGCAAGTGATGAGTGATGGGAAACTGCAAATATGCACTTTCCTGTACTGGTAATAGAAGATGAGTTTCCGAATTGGTAAATCAGATGCAATCTTCTACTCTACAAATTACATTGACTGGCTCTGATACATTCTTGTCCTCTTTCCATCCGCAGGAAAACGGATCTCACCCCGAATTAAATCCTGACCCACATGTCTGCCCGGCCGCTGATGAATCACCCATGAGTTACTCACATGTCCAGGCTGAGAATTGTGACCGACGTATATACGACGTTTTGAGGTGAGTGAGAGGCGCAAGTATCGAGGTAGATGTTAGAGTTGTGTAATGTCGTGACCAAAGCTGTCCTAAAGAGCGGTACCCCGTTCGAAGCTCGCTCGGATCCTGGACGTCAGATTATGGTCTCGTTGAAGGGACAACCAGATATATATGACTCGATGAGGGATAGAAGGTAGTTGTGGGAAGAGGCATCAAAAGCAGGATAGTGTATATGCACGAGTAAGACTCACTCTTTCGTGTATTTGTCGAAATACCGCGCAACCTACTGATTAATGCATCGAAGCACGAACAGGAACGTTCACTCACCTTTTTGTTGAAGACTTTGTTGCGCTGGTTGATATACGTAACGGTCTCGTCTTCCTCTTCCTTCTTCTTTCTCTTACCCTTGTCCAGACTGCACATTAGCACTATAGCCTGGCTATTATCCCTCCACGTTCTTTCCAGCCTATCCCAATGCTGAGCTATTGAATTCGTACGGATGTGCGCCCTCTTGAAGCATCGTATGCTCTTTGTTGGGGGAAAAGGGGATAACATTGCGAATGGATATTGTATGAGTAAGGAGGCGGAGAAGACACCCACTCTTTATTTATCTTTCCAACCACCCGGTCCACTGCATCCTCACTAGGCTTACTGTCTCCATAGGCCAACGTGTCCATTCCTCGATACAGATCCTCCGCAGCGGACAACCCTTTCGCCTTCGATGGTCCGGCAGCGACGAGCGACGCAGATGTAGCGTTGGCAGGAACCAGAGTACCAGGTGCTAATCCCAACGCCGCTTCCTTGGCCCGTTCATATGCCACCAGATCTGGTTTAGTGACGCGTACATTACGATTATACTGTTTGTGTGCTTCATCCTCCGCATCTAGTCATCAGCGTCTGTTTTGTGGGACACAAACTTGTGGAGTAGTGTGAGAGAAAGGCGATACTGACTGTGAAATCTCCCATCCGCTCTCACAGCCTGATCAGCCATCTTAGCTTCCCATCTCTCATTCTGCTCAATACTCCACTCCCAAGCTTTCTTCCTCTCCAGATCTTCACCCGTTTCCTCGGCATCCGCCTTCAGTCGTAAAGTTTGAGCAAGCTTGCGTTGTTTCTCCAACCTTGCTAGTTCTTTCGCCGTCACTTTGGCCTTTTGATGGTCGGCAATGAGATCTTTACGATTGGCAACGGTGGAGGCGTTCTAATGTGAGCTTAGCCCAAGCCATCGTACAGACGTCAAATGTCCGCCAACTTCTGAACGACGTCTGCTTCCTTTTCCTGAGAGCAGTGAGAATCCTAGCAGCCTCTCATAATGCGCATGTGTATGATGGTCAGCCAACGGAGGAGACTTGAAGGAACTGAGGTCGAGAAGGATGAAAGCTGGGAAAATAACACACCATACGCGCCCGTAATTCTTTCAACTTTTGCATTCTGTCCGCCATTGTCACCTTGCCCGTCTCTTCCGTCCCTTCCGTCTCTCCATCTTCCCTCGCGTCCTCATCCTCTTCGTCAATTTGCCTTTCTCCCTCTATCTCCTGATTCCGATCCTCTTCCGCATCCTGTTGCTGTTGGCCGTCATCCTGCTCTTTCTCACTACTTCCCTCATCCGTCACCTGCACATTCTCCTCTTCAACGACCCCGACAGTGGTACTCTCTGACAACTTGGATCCTCCCCTCTGTGCTCTCAAAGATCTCACGGGTCCTGGGGATGGCGAAGGTGCGGTAGATTTGACCTGACGTGGTTTCCTAGGAGGCATAATGTCGAATGAAAGATAGAGATGGAAACATGCGGGAGAAGGAAAGTCAAAGTGGCGAAGAATGTATTCGATCCCCCCCTTAAACGTTTCTCAAGTGGCACTGCGATCGACGCACGGGGCTTTGACAACCCTCGTTTTTGATGACGACGACCAACTACCGCCCTTCTCACAACCAAAACTTCTCTTGGACACATTCACATCTTTGATGTCTAACGTTAGCCATACACTCATCAACTGATTTTACCCTTTAAACACTGAGAACAGCCAAATCAGATCTCAAGATGGTTGAAATTTCTCATATCCACGTATCAGGTGACTCGCACAGGAATGCGCCTGGTCAAGAACTAGAACAGGACTCAATTATTCAGAGAAAGGAAAGCAACGGAAGAAAGAGGAAACCCAGTGAAAGTGGAGCTCTGTCATCAGAACCTTTGGATAAGAGACCACGGGTAGAGTGCGCTTCTTCTTCTTGTGGATGAGTATATAAAGTAGTGTTGAACTGATTGACCAGAAGCTTCACTGTATCGTCATCCAACCAAATTGATAAAGTCGGTCTGTCACAACATACGTTTGACGAAGATGATCTCTATGATATCTTTGGTTCTGAACCCGACAATGATCCGACTATGGTACATCACAACCCGACTTATCCTTCTCCGTCTCCTTCTACCCCTCAATCTCTGGAGAAACGAACGTCGGCTAGACCTCCACTCACCACACACCTTCCCATCCCTTTCCAGACCAGTATTCCCACACCTGACTCTGACCCCATTTTGAATAAACACCACTCCGATGCATTCCATACCGCTCAAACTCTCATTGATTGGTACAAAAAACGAGCTTTAGAAACTGAGATTCGACACCAAGAAGAACAACGACTTTCTCATCTCCGTATAGCCTCTTTGGAGAATAGTCTAAAGAATAGTCAAGCAGCAGAAATAACGTCATCTGCACGAATCCGAGAATTGGAAGAACAACTGAAGGTCACTCGAGCTTGCGTGTTGACCACCTCTACCCCTTCTCAGAATGAGGTGGAACTGAGGAAGCAGGTGGATTATTACGAGATAGAAGTGGAATATTTGGGTACTAAAGCCGAAAGTAGAAGGAAAGAGAGGGATGATTTGGTCATTCAGTTGAAAGGTTTACGACATGATTTTGAGGTTCTACGTCAGAAAAGGGTTGTTACACAATTACCAGACAAAGAGGAAACCCCAAGTCCCACTTATCAACTGGAGGAGTGTAAGAAAGAGGTAAGAAAACTCAGCGGTGGTAATGAAGAAATAGGGGATTTTTCCAGACAGGTGAATCAGGAGTTGATTCGGCCGAGGAGGAGCAACAGTGAAGAAGTGAAGCGTCTCGACTACGAAGAGATCATAGTGGAATCCCAACGCCTCAACAGACAAATCAAACCTTCTTCGTTTTCAAATACTACCCGCAAAGACTTCCATGATCTTGAAAATGGTGAATCCCAACGCGGTCTGTCGATTGAAATGGAGAAGGAAAAGCCTCAGCTCATCAACCGCTTGAATAGCAACAACAGTCAGACAATTCATGTCATCAAGCCGTTCGAAGAGCAGACACCGGAACTAGTCCCACGTTCTCATCAAAGAATACCTCGATGGGTTCCCAAAAGCGAAGAGGAGGACCACCAAGCGGTCGCGTCTCCCCACGGAGATGCTCCTCGACACGATCGAATGAGAGCTTGGCTGGGGCAATGGAAGGATCATAACGCCCAGCGAAGAATGGGTTGAGTGTTGAAAACATATCCAAATGGTGTCCGAGGGTGACATTTACTAAGGTCAGTGTTGCTCACCACACGTCTCTCACCTGTCAGTGACTGATGGAACAGACATGTCAGTACTGAACATGTGAGTATGAGTTTAGGAAAAAGTACATATTCCCCGAGTCTCCGACTTCTGATTCAACATCATTCTTGTACACGACACCAATGCCGAAGTACTATACATCGCGATGCCATGGCATAGATCCGGATACACATGACTGACGAGCACAACTAGTATTGTCCGTGGTTCGTATAATACCCCTGTTGCATCTGTTTGTCAGCGTGAGATGTACGTCAGATCTAATAACGTGTGGACATCGAGATAAAGTGGGAAGGGAAGAGATACTCCAGTTACGAGTGGGGTAGGTTGAGGAGATTCCGAGAGAGGACAATAATCCACTCACAGAGGGATCCATCGCTCTGGCTTGAGCTTGTGCATGAGCCATTTGCATTTGAGCCGCTGCCTGAGCCTGTGCCTGTGCTTGCATTTGCGCCGGATCTTACTGTCAACATTGTTCCGTCCATGATTGCATTACTTCTGATGTTCATACCACGTTCGGTTGGAAAGGCGAGTTTAGGCGTGAGGTGTGATAGAAAACTTTAGAAGCGAATCGATGACTCACCATAATACCCCTGTTGCTGCATCATATACTGCTGCTGTTGTTGTTGTTGCTGCTGTGCCAAAGCCCTCGCTTGAGCCTGTGCTTGGGCCTGTTGTTGAGCTTGTTGTGCTGCTTGCTGCGCTTGTAGAGCTTGTTGTTGCGCCTGAACAGCCGCAGAGGCTTGTGATGCCCTTGCAGCGACACGTGGAGGGAGGGCGAGGGAAGCGGTAGACGACGACACGGCGCTAGGAAGAGGAGGAGGGGCGATGGGAGCTGCGGTGAAGTATGGGTGAAGAAGAGCTTTGGCGGCGTCGTATCGCCGGGAAGGTTCGAATTGTAGGAGATGTTCGATCAGGTTGACAGCTGAGTATGAGCATTGGACTTCGATATCACTGATCAGATAGACGGAGACATGAAGAAAGACTAACCATCATGGGGAGCCTTGGGAAGGAGAAGGTGCATTGGTTGTTTGGAGTATTTCGTAAGGGGAGTCTTCAGTTGAATCTCGGGCTAGACGGTAAGCTGATGGATGAAGTTCAGCTGTAAACGGCTTACTGAATCCAGCTTGATCTGCGCGATGGTAGCTTCACTTGGAGTCCCGATGACTTTCATAATACAATTGAGCTGATCAGGGTTGTCTCTCCCTCTGAACAAAGGGTAGCCGGTGATCATCTCTGCGAAACTGAATATCAGTGAGGGCCAATGTCACCGTTTTAACTGACAACTTCATGTAGTCGTAAAGATTAGTGAGAAGGCGAGAAAGTGTAGACTCACATGCAGCCAACGGACCAGATGTCGATGGAAGTGTTATATGTCCGCGAGCCTAGGAGAACATCAGGAGCTCTGTACCATAATGTCACGACCTGAGGATGAGCATTCGTCTCTCCTACCCAGTATGCGTTCTTCTTGGCCACATCAAAGCCAACATGAAGCCAACGTAGTTGGACGCCTAAGTGGAAAGGAGAGTGGAGTAAGGGAAATGAGGACGGACAAACTCACCTCGTTACTGAAAGTGTTTACCGGGACTCCGAACGCTCTAGCTAGACCAAAATCACCAATCTTCAATTCCATCCGTCGATTGATCAACAGATTTTGAGGTTTGAGATCACGATGCAGCACTCTGTTATCATGACAGTATTGTATTCCCTGTTCATGAGTTTTCCCTCCAAGACACGACTGTCTCATTCATTGAAATATCAAATCCTGAGAGGTGAAGGTGGTATATGACTGAGCTTGTCTCTTCAACAACATCGAGGTATGAGAGGTGTGTGCAGAGAGTGGAAGATGCTAAAACTCACATTCAACAATTGATGTGTGAAATGTTTGACAGTGGCAAGGTCTAAAGCGCCTCTGTCTCCATGTGTGTCCATATACTTTTTCAAATCTTGTTCACAGTACTGAACATGAGCACTTTCCTCTTGTAAAACACCACGACCCTCCCAACCTGAAAACACATCGGAATAGAATGGATTACAACATAGAATGACCAGGTCAAGAGAAACAGAGACTCACTTCGAATATCAGAACAAGTTTAGATTCGGTGTGTATGACATCGTGTAATCTGACTATGTTGACATGTCGAAGTTCTTATCACTCAGCTCTGTACCTTGCCTCGTCCATACACAAGCACGACATCTTTGCGACGTCTTCAGTACGACTGAGAATCGTAGGATATATGGGAGAACATGTACTCGTATGGAGGAAGGTGTTATGTGATGGAGTAAGAACTCACCCTTCATCAAACTGATCTCTCTTATGGCCGTACTGGGTGTACCTTCCTCAGCATCCAGGTGAATCTCTTTGAGGGCTACAATCTCTGAAGTCGTCCGCGATCTTCCCTGCATCATCAGTGAACATACTCCGACATGGTGCTTTTCGCCACCCTCTCCTCTCTATATGATACATGTCAGACATCGGCCGTTACTACTGAATGACACCAATCCTGAAGATCCCCCACCTGACTGCTAGAGGGTTATAAGGAGATGAAACCATAAAGAGGTACAGAAGAAAGACACACCTTGTACACTGTAGCATACGTCCCTTCCCCCAACTTCTCCAATTGAACGTAATTCCTATCTGTCAGTCCTCCATCTCCTCCATTTCTCTGACCTGCTGGCGACACCATCGAGACTGGGTAACACTCAGATAGCAAAGTGAGGTAAAGTTGGAATGATGATTAGATGCAACATGGAGAAGTCAGACTTACATGATTCGGTAGAAGGTCCGATAAAGGAGGGAGGTGTTGGGCGCGGTTCGGTGTGCGAGGTTGAATGGTAAGGAAGGTTGTGAACGTGTGTCAAAATACGCGGTGATGTTATGTCGCCACTGATCTCGCTCGGATGGTTGATGATCCAGCCTCCGACGTCAGTTCGAAGAAGGGTAAATTACCTACAAGATGGATGGATGGATGGGAGACGAAGAGTAGAGGAATGAGTTGATACGAGGAGAGAGGTCGATGAGTGAGTGATGGGTGATCTACCGGAATCTTAAGACAAGGTTAAAGTTGGCTCAATCTCTACCATCTACGTCCTCCTCACTTCCCGGTAAGTTAAAGACGACCGCTGGCTACGTCGTATAGCAATGAGTCTGGCCATACATTTTCTACCATATGCGTGGCCGTACTGCCAATGACAAAGAACACCGCTCAAAGGCTATGTTAAGGACGCCGAAGATGACATTTCGATATCTCTACCAACCCAAACTCTTATCGGTGCCTCGTAATTACTATGCTACATTCATCCTGACATCTCATTGCCATAAGATATCTCATTCACTCCGCCTGACCCTCGAACGCTGCGGAAGCTGATAACAAGGCCGATATCGACGCGTACGCATCAGCATCTTGACCTTCCATCCCTAACGGGAACCCGTCTCCGAATTGCATCTCACTTTGCCCCCTCTCCGCTTCTACGTTGACCCCTACCCCCGTTTGCGTATGTTGTGTTCCGTGCACCTGTGTCTGTACAGGATGAGCGAGTTGATCCGCAATTTGTGGTTGACCGGGAGAATCGACTTGTCGAGGTTCGTATGGGTCAAATCGTCTGAATGAAGGGTCGGAAGGATCACCCGGTGGTGGGGGTGGGAGATGTGGTGTTAAACAAGGATACCGAAATGGAGTCATTCCGTATGGATAAGGAAGTCTATGGGTCTGTTGATAAGCTTTTGTCCGATGCATTCATCAAGTTTGAACTGACCGGGATGGGTTGCTTGGGGGAATTCGATTCGGTCAAAACCGGATCAGGAAGAGGATCGTTAGACATGGTCGAGACTATTGGTATCGCCGGAAGAGCCGAGGGACCGTACCACGTAGACATGTCCAACGCCGGATCGAATCTTTGATCGTTGACGACCTTGACAGGCGGATTATGCCTGGTACGTTTCTACTTTTCAGCTGTTTTGAATTTGAGCGACTTGAGACAAAACATGTAGACCGTTTGAAGAATCGACTTGCTTATGGGTAACTTAGTGCGGGAGAAAAGATTAAACATACAGCAGTAGAATAATCATATCTATTCAAGTTTTCCTCTTCCCCTCTTGTAGGTTCCACACCTTCCTGGTCTACCCCAACGAAAGATCCAGTCCTCCGGTTCATGATCCCCTTTGTACCCGCTCCACCCGGAGGGATATCCTGAGGTCCACGAGATTTTCTCTTAACATTTCCCGTCGTCGAGCGAGTCGTGACCGATGATCTCCTTCGAGTACGGGGTGGGGTCCGGAGAGCGGGGTCTATTGCTGGATCGAATACTGATATTGTTGACATGATAAAAGAGTGGGGTCGAGAACGGTCTCTCGGGGGCAAGGTTGAATGGCGGGGGCCCACGTCTGGCTTTTGACAAGGAGGGAACAACTGATTGGTGAAACCCCGACTAACACCGATATGAGGCAGTTCAACGCGACTGATTTCTTTTCTCTCACAAACAAACTTGAACAACGTCACTTTGGAAGAGTGAAGTACCAAGAGTACGACGCAGTTTTTTGACTTACTTGCACTTAGCATGCACAACAAGCTTGAATTTACATCCCTGAGATCTTCTCCTTCTGTGCATGATGTGCCATGTTTTGCTTGAATTCTGGATAGCATACGATGCGTGACTATCCCCACATGTCTCCGATCACCAACTGACAAGCTTGACTTACTCCTTACGTACTCTGACGTCGATGAGTCGGGAACGAACGGTAGTAACCATCCAAAGTACCAACATGCATGAGTTTCACAAGATCCAGGAACAAAGAGAGTACGATGGAAGCTTTGTTTGGTATAGCGATAACCATCACCACCAACTGACTGACCATGATCCAGAAACATCTGCTTTCCTTCCTTCCCTTCGTGACCTCACCTTCAGATTGTTCATAAGGATGAAGAATCCGTCTTCTTAGGATCCTATTATGCACATACTGTATCAAACAAAGGGATTGTAACTAGCGTACGGTCCTACTTGGGCATGTGAGAATCCTAAGTCATGCTTCACTTTTGGTAGGAGGAGAAGTGCAATCGTCATAATGCGTATACTGCGCATCGAAAAGACAGATGAACGGACGAATGACTCTATCGGAAAGTACCCTTTCTCTCTCCTCTTACCTACCCCCGATCATCCAAAGACGAACATTTCAGGGTAGACCCTGTAGTCTACCCAAGTTAAAGTCTTGACAATCCTGAGAAATCCACTTTGACCCATCGGACGGTCATCCCCTTCAGACCAGGTCAGTACGGTACACAATGCTTCTCTCTCTCATCACCATTCATCCTCTTTCTCACTTCCAATCGTCATCTTCTCTCTTCTGTTCATACCCTCTCCCACTCAATCATTCTACTCCCATCTGGATCGCCGTCCACTCTAGGACATATATAATTGTCTGGTCATCTTGACAGACCTCCACACTCCTTACACAAAAACTCATTAGTATATCCCCGGTAGCTAGGAAGCTACCATAGTCTGACGATAAGTCTCAATCTCCATACCGTTCCCATCGTCCATACATAAACAGGCGACTCTCTCCCCCCTTCTTCCCCTTCCTCAGGCAAGCAAGACTCTATCAACTGAAGACCGACAGTTTGTAGCGTCCAGGTGATAGATACCGCCTGACGGAGACGTCCACTAGCCTGAGGGGATCTGGGTGTCTCATTTAGCTCTCCCAACCTCTTTCACCATTTGGGTGGCTCATCTCGATCCTCAGCAGTGAAGTGGCGATATCTACTCTTCTCTTCACCTTTCTCACACTTTCTCATACTACCCTATTCATCTTGTCGTCGCATAGTCATTATGACGGAGGCATATCCGTAAGTCTTTCCTTCTCCTTCTCCTTCTCCTTCTCCTTCTCCTTCTCCTTCTCCTTCTCCTTCTCCTTCTCCTTCTCCTGCTCCTTCCCATCGTTACTGTTCAGTAATCTTCCGACAGACATGGTGACTCCACTTATCATCAGTTCATCCTCTCCGTTCCGGGACTTTGTCCCTGTGGACGACTTCGAAGGTCTATTTCAACAAATCGATCCCTCCAATGCGGAGTATTCCCTCTTTCACGACAACCAACAATTCTCCTCGGCAGACATGTTCCAAATTCCCGGTATGAACATACCCTATCCATCTTCCGAAATGCTTGATCAAACACCCAAATCTCATAAACCGTCATACGAATGGAACGCCCTTGCCACTAATTCCTCACCGGCAATACCACTTCCTCAGTCTTTCCTCATCACTCCTCATCGATCAGCATACGTACCTCAGTCTGTAGCTTGTCCTCCCATCGCCGAAGAAGACGGATCAGAATATGGTAATCTTTCCATGTCAGCTCGGATGGATCTCACTCCTACTCAGGCGACTACCTCTCATGCTATACGAAAACGACATGACGGAGTGGGTATGGGAAGGGCGCCTTACGTTCCTCGAAACAATATGACCAACAATCAATTTGGTCCCGCCTCTGGTCCTGCATCAGGTTCTGGAATGGGAATGGGTATGGGGATAGGAACAATGAACTCCGATGGGAATGGATATGGACAAGGAAATGGTGGATTCATGACTTCTCCCATGAAAGGAAATTATCGACATGTGTCAAGTGCACTCAATTCGCCGATCCCATTTAGACGTTCCACGGCTCCTACTATGTCACTCACCACCCAAACTCCCTTAGCACGATCAGCTTCTACTTCAGAAGTACCAACTTTCAACCCTCGACTGGTCTCTACATCTTACATGTTACCTTCCTCTCAATCGGCACCTATGAATCAAAACTCACTACTACCTCCTACCATGGGACAGGGGAATAATCCTGACAACTTGGAACCTAGTCCTAGTCTTTCTTCTGGTTCTTTCAACCCTCTCACACCTCTTGCACCCATGTTTCAATCTCCTCTTGAAACGCAAGTTCCATTTTCGGTCGAAGTCACCCAAGCTGCTCCAATGTCAAGATCCACCAGTGGACAAAGCTCCATGATATCAAGTTATAGCTATCGACAACCTTCAATCGATTCTACACTTTCTTACACTTCCGAATTGAGTTATGCATATCAACCATCCGTATCTTCTATGCCAAAAGATCAATTTTATCCGTTACAACCCATGAACCCAGTTCAACCGTCGATGTCACAAGAAATACATGAACCCGTGCGTCAATGGATGATCGCCCTCAACCAACATCAGCTCAATCAACAAGCAGAATCTATATCTAATTCTTTTCGACCGAATTATCACCCAAATTTGGATCCAAGACAACCTATAAGTCGTTCTTTATCTGCTCCTCAAATGCCACCTATGCCAATTTCCAATCCCTCGGTGACCTCTTTACCCACAGCGGCTTTAGCTCCAGGGACATCTCAGGAATCTCAATTCGGACCTGTGAGGAGATCCGTTTCTTCCGCTCCTGAAACACCTCGGAAAAGATATCCGACACTCGGGAATCGATTGAAACCTGGTCCACGTCCGAAGAACGGGACGACACCTTCAAAATCCCGTCCTCCGGTTTCTCCACTATCAACCAGAACCCTGGATCCTAACACTTTGATCAATTATCAAAGTTCCTCTCTCGGCAGCGGTAGAGTGGGTTCAGTCGGTCCTCCTTCTTCTCAATTCTCAGGAGATGTTTTCTCTCCATTGCAAACACCACTGAGATTAATTAGGACAGATGATACGGAAACGAGTAGTGTGACGGGAGTAGGAACAGGTATAGCAAGTCGAGTTTTCTATCGTCATCATGAAACGAACGAGAAATTAGAATTTGTTTTACCCCTTCTGGTCGATGATGGACCAAGCGAAGCATGGCTCAAACAGGTTTATTCAACTTTGTTGAAAACTCATCATACTCGGAAAAGTAATGGAGCTGCGGAGAAGAGGTTTCAATGTCTGATTGATGGATGTGATGGGGATTTCCCGAGGAAAGCAGCGGGAGAAGCTCATATAAAAACGCATATAAATGTCAAACCATTTGAATGTCTGGAACCGGGATGGTGAGCAGATCCTCTCACCACAGTCTATTCCTCTTTGCATCCATCACACGTGAGAATGTATGGAACACTGACTATCCAGTGGTTCATCTTTCGTACGAAAACATGATTTGAAAAGACATGGAAAGATTCATACCGGTGATAAGACATTCATATGCGACTGGTTAGTTTGTTCCCTTTTCTCAGCCGACTTTTCCAATCTCAAGTGCCAAACGCCCCTTCTATAGCTCTCTTATCTCTCATTACTCCACTTTGTAGACACAGTTTCAACATCTCGAAGAACAATATTAACATCCAGTGACCGAAGATTTGCCAGAGCCGACGCACTTGAAAGACACCGTCAAAGAGGTATATGTTCCGGTGCCATCCCTCAATCTTCAAGAAAACGACGATAATCTTTTTTTCGCCATGTTAGCATCTCAATTCTATCTAAATTTCTTCAATATATATATTGCACTTTCAAAAGTGCTTGCTGTCTTACTGTCTTGCCGGGTTTGCTGAACTATCAACAAAGGGGAAAAAAAGTAAATCTGCATATTCCTTGGTTTGTATCTTTATAACACATGAAATGGACAATGTAGAATCTCCTGGAATATCATCGATGAATTTGTTTCGAACGTCTTTCACCTGTTGCCGATAGCTTGGGCTTTTTTTTCTTTGCGAATTGAATTTCGTCGTATGCTGATGTTGATGATGCTCCGAGGAGTGTAGGATGACCTACAAGTTAGCTCGATTTCATGCCATCTTACGACCATTGTAAAATCACGGGACTTGACGGGCACTGATAAGGGTTCACATACCTCTGGCAGAAAGTAAATCCCCAACAATAACTTTACTCCCGCTGGTAGGATATCGAGCTGATACACCACGAGCGATGAGAGGTTCCGCCAACAACCGATTCAATTCTTCCTTTAGTTCCACCACTTTACCAGACCGACCGATATTTTGAGATTTGGCAAAAGGTGCATCAGGATCATCTCCGTCAGATAACCTGGAGTCAATAATTGCATTTCTCCAGTCGGATGAGAAAAGGTCCACACAGGGTGAAAAGAAAGGAGATTCCTTCAAGATGATGAAATGCAACGAAGGGAGGATAACTCACATGCTAGGATCTATATCCACATCCATAGCTTCAGCAGCCTCACGTAACCAATTACGATCATGATTCTCCTTCTTAACTCCGTGTTGAGCTTTTTCAATTTCTCGCGCTACTCGAATACGTTCTTTTAATTTGGGAAGGAAACCACCTTCGATAGGTAGATCGGGAATGTCGATGTCTATTCATCAGCATGATTTTGGAAATCTAGACTCAATCTAACAGCCTCATCTCATTCGTGATGTGTCTACTTGTAAGGTTGAGATTGAGAGGGATCGACTGGAGATTAAGCTGAATAGATGTCGAAAAGAGCCCACCTCGACCTAGAGATCTCATTAAACTTCTCTGAACATTCTTGTCTTCAGCGGAAACTAGTTGCAGAGCGAAACCCGGATTCTGAGCTCGGGCCGTACGTCCCGATCTATGGATGTATGCGTCTGCAGTTCGGGGAAGGTTGAAGTGGACCACATGATCCACATGAGGGATATCAAGTCCTCGGGCAGCTACATCAGTGGCGATGAGGATGCCGTTTTTGGAGGTTTTGAACCTGTAACACTCAGTCGTCATGTTTCCTAACATAAAGGTCCCATCCTACACAGCCGCACATATCTCGAGTACACTGAGAAGCAGTCTAGGCCTCGTTGAGGATGGATTCCTGATTAGGAGCAAGTGACAATGATGGGGAAGGAGACCGATCAAGTTGAAGGGAGATAAGAAATAGCGACTCACCTGTCAAGATTCTTCAAACGCTGTTTTTGCTGCAATTGAGAATGTAAAGGCCATACGGGGACTCGTAATAGTTCAAATAAGGGTACCAGTCGTCGTATACCGTCTATACTTCCCACGAATACCAAAGATCGGCCAGGATAGCGAAGAAGGAAGTAATACAAGAACAAATCCTATTCGTTAGCTACTCTCATTATACCCAGATGACAGGCGCAAAAGAGAATCTACCTTCTCACTAAGGACACATTCTATCATGCTCTCCTTGAGCATAGCCACCACACCACCTTCTGGGCTCAGGTCGATAACTTCAGGGTTCTTATCTCGAAAATCGAGCCTCTCCACCAGATCCTCTAGCAAATCAGCTCAATACAGAAAGAGGGATATAACGCACCTAGAGCCGAAGATTTCTTGTCCCCCTTCTGAGACCCTCGTTTCTTTCTCTTGAAATTCTGCTGCAAATCTTTTGACAGAGTGGCGGAAAAGATGAAGGTCTGCATATCTGACCTGGCCGATACGTCGTCGAGTGACGAAGTAGCAGCAAACACAGGATCTTCTTCCTCCGCAGCGCCTCTACCTGATAGGCTGCGGGGTCAGCAAAAATCATCTCCAAAGCAGTTGACAGAGAAAACAAGAACGCACCGTGATTGTCGTTCTGTCAGACGAACGATACTTTCCAACTCGGCGAAGTGTCCGTTCTCAATCATGCGATCCGCTTCGTCTATGACTAGAAATCGTATCCTTTTGATCTCAGCAGCAAGATCATCGTTCTGTGGTCAGTCTCACAGGCACAAATCAGTGGTCACCATAGTGACTTACTGCCTTTATGAGATCCCATAGTCGTCCGGGCGTGGCTACCAATACATCACAGCCTCTATCGAGGATTCGTTGCTGCTTCTGTGCGCTCAGACCACCGATGACACTTCCTACGCTTATACGAGGTGGACCTTTTTTCTCAGGGAACGTTTGTCGGATGACTGTGTTGAGATGGTCGACGACTTGCAGGGCCAGCTCGCGTGTGGGACATAAGATTAGGGAAGAGAGAGTGCGTTTTGACGTTGTTGCCCTAGGATTTCGTAAAAGGTATGATAGTATAGGCAGGGCATAGGCAAGAGTCTTTCCTGACCCCTGTACGTCAGCCACACACGCTGAACGGTTTGTGAGAAGGACTGACAGTTTCGGCAACACCTACAACATCTCTCCCTGCCAAACACACGGGAAGGGCTCGAGCTTGGATATCGGTGGGTTTGGTGAAGCCAAGTTTTGAGAGAGACCGTTTCAAGATAGGGTGCAGAGGTATGGAGGACCATTGAGGAAGAAGAGTATCTGCACGTCAATCGTGCGATTGTGTGATAGGAGATGGCTGACCGTCAAAAGCTTCATCGCCCAGATGATCTTCTTGGTCCACTTCATTCATATCCTCCTCTTCGACTCTGCTGAAAGACGGTATCTCGTCGTCCCCTGTGATCTCCTGATCTTCGTTGATTGTCTCGTCCTCGTCTTCACCATCAATACCCTGATTACTTGCCTCTGCTATTCTCTTCCCATTCTTGGTCTCCTTAGCTTTTCCTTTACCTTTAGAGTTTGGAGCAGGCTGAACGTCAGCCGTTGACCACATGTGTCGGTATAACCTCACAATGAAACGAGCTTTCTTAGCTCCACCCTCATCCTGGACCCATTCGACGGCCACATCGTCAAGCTCCTCAAGCATCATCATACCGCCCCCCGCATCGAGCCCAGAGAAGGAGGTCGTCTTGATGGTCTTCCATGGCAAAGCGTCGACGGGTAGAGTAGAGAGCGCGGATGAAGGGCCAGCATTTGGAATATCGCTCTGAAGCTTTCGCTTGGTTTTCATGGGTAAAAAAGTCACGACGATGAATGTCTTGAGCAGAGTTCAGTAAGAGGAAGATGTCGAATTTTGTAGTGGTGGGTGGGGTCACGTGATATTCTACGCAAAAGTCAACTTACTATTGATGGAACCTCTTCGCTCCTACTTACTACTGCTACATGCAGGCCACATCGATAATCGGGCAACATCCCCGACGACGAGGAAGAAGATTAAGTTTATCGAATCATCACTATCTCGAAGATCACTTACAAACGACGAGTGAAGAGGTGAAGGAGCTTGCAACAGCTACGAGTGAGGGACGGATGGATGACCGCTCCCCATATTTTACAGGGTAGATCATTCGACAAGTCATTCTTTTCACTCGCTACCCGATGCCTCTCACACGTCGATCTGCCCGGGTCAGCAGCTCGGGGGCTAAACAAGATCCTTTGGTCGCTGAAGAGTCGTCGTCTGATCTCACCTTCTCCACTTCATCACTCCTCCTGACCTATGACCAGTCTCTCCGTTTGGTACCATGGCAAACAGACAACGACTATGTCCTCACGGGTTATCGAAGACAACAGCGTACCATACAAGACTGTCTTCGGAGCTCCGTGGCCTGTGAGCGTGTTCCCAGATATGGCCATTCGGATGCTTATGGTCGCAGATCTTCACAACGAGACAGGTGATCTCTCTCTGTGGTCTTCTTCTAGTGCTAATCCACAGTCAACATACACTCTCATTCTCTCGGAGCAGCTTTCTTTGCTATACTGCTGCCCTTACATCTTCATCCCACGCACTTTCCCCACTTCTCCTTCTCAGACAGAGCGACACCTGTTCCTCCAACCTTGCATGACAAGGTGGCTTTGACCCTTTACCTGTCATGCGCCATGACATGTCTAGGACTCAGTAGCTGGTTTCACACAGTGCAGTGTCATTCAAAGGCGACTTGCGATGCTGCTCATCGGGGAGATTATGTATGTCCCACCTGCAGACTCGTCACGATGACATGCTGACGAGCGGATTGGAATCGTCACCTTGATCGTTGGCAGTATTTTGCCCGGGATGTATTACGCTTTCCACGACTCTCTTTTCTTTCAGAGTTTCTACATGGGCCAGTCGTCTTCTTCCTCGCTCATACTTCAGCTTACGTCATAGCTGCCATCAGCGCAGCCGGTATCGCATCTGCATATGTCAGTGACATGAACCAACCTACGGATCTTGAGTTGACGCAACAGATCGTTCTCTCGCCTCATCATAGAGCTCATCGATGGCACCGCACGCTCACCTTTATTGCCCTTGGTCTGTCCGCTGTGATTCCCGTGGGACACGTGGTGGCGACGAAAGGCATATCGTATTCTCGCCAAGTCCTCTCCTTGGACCTCCTCGTAGCTGGAGGGGTATCTTATATCTTTGGTGCAGTCTTATAGTGAGTGTCCTCCCTCTTTGATTCCTTCATGCGCCATCCGATGCACGGATCGATTGAACTGACCCATAGTGCCGCTCGTTTTCCTGAACAACTCGCACCCGGCCGTTTCGACTACTTCGGCCATTCGCATCAGATCTTTCACTTGTTTGTGCTGGCTGGTGCCGGGTGTCAATATGCCGCGCTGAGAGGGATGGTCTGGGGTAGAGCTATGGCGGTCGGACATCAGTTCTCGTAAGACCGAAACTCTTCGAAGCGAAGATGCTGACACTGCAGATGAAAGGACCTCCATGTCTCACATCTTTATCATCAGTCACACGCCTCGTAGCTGCGTAGATCGTCGGAAGACCACCTATTTGTGTTCAGAATCTCATGTTTTCGAACGACTATCATTTCAACTCCAGATGAGGGCTTTGACGATCATCAGGATGACCTCCGACCTCTTTAGTAGGCAATCTTCACATTCGACTTCCGCATCTTTCACAAACACCCAAGCTTGACCACGCGAATCTAATGGCGACACCGGTTCTGCTCGATCCGCGATACCAGTTCCATGATCTTAATCCTTCTCCGAGCCTGTCAGAATAAAAGGAGCTTGGACGGGGGACTGTGGAATGTTGAGAACTCCTAAACTAGTCCACTTCGCCCGATCAAATCCGGAGCGGATTGCATAGGTAAATCTCCTTAACAATGCACCTTTCGATTCGATACTGACGCTCGACGGTGTGCAATGATGGAACGTATGCTGAATCTGACGGCGCTCCTCTGGCTTTAAGGAGGCTGCTCCTCGCTAGCAGAAGAGACCATACTAGGAAGCTGAGTTGACTGATGTAACACTTGTCCTGACATACAGCGATTCATCCTTTGTCCGATGGCGTTATCTGATCTGGCGTGCTATCTATCCCCATTTGCCATCTTGGCGTTCACGCAGGAGCAGCTGGTTGATGACGACTCATCAACGAGACAAAGGAGAGGCCAATGAAGTGATTCTCCGCCTCACTTGACGCGCCGCAAACGTGAAATGTGTTTCGAAATCGAGTCCGCGGTGGACAGACCGGGTGAATATAATTGGGCACATGGAAATGGGGCGTTTTGCTATTATCTCTCATCTCATCGGGCATCTGCATCTTCTACCGGTGCAATTAGAACACTACCAGACACTAAACCAATTACTAATTAGAGTGCCTTGAGGTGGAATTCACGAATTGTCGACATGACTTCACTGGTCAGAACACTATCAACCACTTCACTCACCTCCGTACGACCCACAATTATCGCGACACACCGGAGAAGCGGGAGTAACACGCAGCAAACAACTCCCCATCATCATCCACACGGCCATCATCATCATCGCCACCGTCATCACGAGAAGGAAGAGTCTTGGGAAGAAAGTACAGATGGTCAAGGGGATACCAATGGCGGAGAGCAAAAGAAAAAGGAAAAGCCTTGGTGGGCTCGAACCGGCGAAGCGACGAGCAGAGGGATCGGGGCTATCGCCCGCTCGAGTGATGCAGGTCAGTGTGCTCTGAGGTCGTACAACGAATTGCTAACTCTTGACAGGGGACTTGCTTGCGGAAGACGCTGGGGCGCCCGACGAGACAAGTGCGATGATGTCAAATACCAGTAAAATGCTCTCCATCATGGGACAGACAATGGGTATGTACGATTTCAATAATCTGATCATCTACTAATACGCAGGCGAGTTCAAGAATGCTCCTCCCGCCTGTAAGTCACACGCACACAAGATACGAGGGATCCCAAGCTGACAAGATACAGTGCACGCCACTATCCTCGGCGGGAAGATAGGTGTCAAGTGTACTCAGATCGCGTATAACCGGCGTAAGTCCATATCATACAGCTCATGAATTGAGCTGATGAGTAAACCAGATCGTAGAGCGAAAGGTGCGGCAAGCACGATCGACATGCCTACAAATGACGAGCCTTTCACCTTTGACGACTCCATGTTGGAGGAATCAGATTTGAGTGACGATTACTACCTGGCTGACGAAGGAACACCGCAAGGCTCGTGGAATCAAGATCCTTCCAAACCTTACGAACCGTGGAGTCCACCAATGAGCAGGACATCTTCCATGCGTAGCGGCTACCAACGTACAACACCACCACAGGCTGGTATACTGGCGACCATTGCCTCATCAAACACATACACAGGCCCTCGAACCCCGAGTAGGTACGCGGGTCCCTGGTCTCCAAGCATATCCTCTGGCCCGCTATCTCCAGACGAACGTAGATTCTCAATCACAACGTCATTCACAACGTCAACTGTCAGTAGCCCAACAGGCTCGTACTTTCCCTCAATGCCCAAGCCGGAATCCGACTATGGTGATCAACCACCAAGTCCATTGTCTGTCCGAAGGAATGTAGAATGGAGTCAGCACTTTCGACGTGCTTCCGTCGAGGGTTCACAAAGACAAGAGGAGAGCGAACCGGAGGAATATTCCGAAGACGAGGATGGACGGACCGAATTGGGAGAACACGATGTCTTCAATACAGCTGGTATTGGAGGCTGGGGTGAGGAAGAGGTTTGAACTAATGATTTACTGATGATGAGGGAGAAGATGAGATGCAGATGCATGACTTACGTGTGCTGATACTGACCGGATCTGTCAACAATTTCTGCGTGAGAATGTAGGCAAAGAAGCTGACGCTTCTCACATTTCTCATAGGTGACACTGTGGACGACAAGGAGGGACATTTTGGTCACCGTCACAACACCGTGACATGAGTGAGGGAACAAAGGATACCAAGTCGGATATAAAGGTTGAGCAGGGATGACACGCAGCAGTTAGTCGGAGTCTCCGCGGGGTGAAAGGATGATCTATTATCTGATATCGATCCGTACTGTGATACCTGCTCGAACTTTCGGATCAAGCGTGACTTCTTACCAGGTGGAATCGTTTGTTGAACAGATTTGACTCAAGAGTAACCTCTCTTGCACTCATGGCCGCTGGTCGGGCAGCAAGTCGAGTTGCGTCAACAGGTTTTTCGATAGCAAGCAGCGTCTCCAGATCGACGAGAACGTCTGTTCTTCCCACTTTCACGAGGTCACAAGGCGGAGGTGGAACTCGTAATCGCTCAGCGAGAAGGATATTGGATCATGTCTCAGGAGCATCTGATCTACTTGCTGACGGTTTTAGTCGACTGAACCCCCCCGATGAACGTAAGTCTTTCGGTCAGCCGAAATCTTCGTTGTGCTGATGCCAGTAGTTGAAGATGATAGTGTTTTCTCCGACGCTCTTTCAGTGGGTTTGAGCAGCGCTCAATCTTTTTTTGGTAAGTCTTTGTTCATCCTGGATACTCTAGCTGATCTAAAAGCTGCGTCGCCTTTACCTAGTAAGTCACTGCCAATTTGCGAAATCTAGCGTGCGACTGATGAGGATAGAAAAAGCGCTTCGTAATGCGTCATCCGTTGTCAGTGCATTGAAGTTGGCCCGGAATGTAATGGCTTCAGCTCGTGAGTACACCAATTCCCAATCAACAGGAATGAGACTAAGATTCCAGCTGCCATTTCTTCCTACTTGGGGTCAGGCAATGAGGCTTATGACAATGACAATGAGAGTGAAGTCACCCCACTAAAAAAGTCGAGATACAACGCTGCTTGGAAGGGTGAATTCATTTCCCCTTATTGTCGGAACTCGTTACTCACTTCCAGTCTCATCTACTCGTCCACCTTCAACAATCCCAAGGACAATCTCAAACACAGGAGTGTCAAGCAGCAAACCTGCATCAGCATTCCGCGTTTCAATCATGAAAGATCCATGGGGTCAAAACATGAGTCAATTCACACCTACGGACTACCACTTTCAAAGCAACCCGAGTCATGGTCCGTCAAGCGCGGTATCGTCTTCGATCTTTACCGCATTTGCGGATCCGCCACAGTCTCCGAATGGAGACCTTAGTGATGAGAGAACTTCCACAGGAGGACGTTACACCGGTGCGGACACTGGTTATTCGGGACCTATCCCAAGTATTCACATCAATGGGAGTTCGTTTCCCACAAGTGAAGAGGGTGGTTCGTTTATGACATCGTCATTGATAACGGCGGCAGCTTGATGCAACTGATTTTCTTTCTAGATCTTACCCTTCACCCATTCAGACTATTGGACTGACCTGTGAATATCGTTATGAGAATGGAGAGTGACGATGACACTTGTCGCAGTTCTGTTGGAAGAAAGGAAGCTACATCTTTTGACCGAGATGTCATTCTTCTGACTACGGTCTGGCGCCTTATAGGGCGGAACGTGGACTTGGAGCTGTCAGCCCCTCTCAGTGAAACAAATTAATTACTTTACGGCGGCGAATGAAATCGAAACGACTATGAACACTCCGTTTTCGTTCCCGACATCCCTCATGCAATCAGGCGACCTATTCACCAACCAGGTCATCAATCGATTCAACAATCTTCCCCTGCACCTAATGAGTTCCGAAAGATCAAGTAGGTACTCTCATATGGTTGAATGGCATGATGTTGGAGGAGACTAACAAGTGATCAGGTAAACCAAAGTCGGTTTGATTCGCATCGCAAGTCGAATCCATTTCATATGTACCAGAGGAGCTTCCACCTTCTTGTCTCACAACCGGAGAACATTCCCTTACCCTCAACGTCTCCTATAACGACACCCTTCCACCCGAAGCTTGGAGTTGCGCTCTATGCGGTCGTCTACCGGATTGGACAAGATCGGATTTGCGGGAGCTTGACCAAGTACGGCGGACGCACTGGGGTACGTCTCATCTCATTTCGATAGGACGAGCTAAATGAGTAGTCTCAGCACAATCGTATTATTCCACCAATGGATACTTTCTAGGCATCAACGTTTCTGTTTGGGTTGGTGACGATCAAGAAATCGGTCCGCAATATACGAAATCCAATTTCGAGGATGCGTATCCTACCGAGATAGAGGCAGATAACGATGCGACGTTATACGAGTGAAGGGATGAAATACCTATCGGAAGTGAGCTAGTGTGTTTCCTCGAAGATGTAGATGAATCTTACGTTTCAAAGGATACATACGTCATCATGAATCTGGTTAGATTCACATACGACTTTGTCACCTCCTTTTTGATCATTCTTCCCTCCCCCCTAGACTCAAAGTGGAAAGCCCGCGTTAGAACTCCGATCAAAGTGACGAGGAAACCGACGAGGAAGGCTATACAGTATACACCGCATCTTGCATTTTGCGCTATCTGGGGCAGACAGTCTCATTCGCCTTTGGTCTTGACTCATTCTACCTCATTCTTCCTTCTTGACCCCTCGGTTTCAATCATGAGGACTCCGGATACTTCTCATCGGGATCGACGTCGCAAGTGGCAAGAGAGGAGGGCGTCAATCGTTGGAGCAGGCTCTCATCGGCCTATGTGGTCATCTCCATTGCGTGAGTTCATGGCTGCGACTCCCCGGCCTAAGAAGGATGATATTGCCAAGGATGGAGCCCGTCTACCTGGGGATGAGGATGGCAACTTGTCCGACTTCCAAAATATGAGCTCCCATGCTGCTCCTCCGTCATCTGTCTTCAAGGGTGAGTGAACTTTGTGCATCGGACTGACGGACGATACTGAGAAGTAGATGAGGACCAACTGGATACAGAGGCAATTCACCAAATCCTTGAGTTGTTCCGCCCCTGGATCTCCAAGCATGAGACATCAGCCGTGAGTGAGCCTGCTCAGAGAGTCAGTGACAGCGGCTGACATGACAAGAACCATGGAGGAAATCACTCGCAGGGTAAACCAACATATCCTTCGGCCAGCCTGGAAGGATCAACATCTTTGAATTTTACTGATGGTGATACAGGTGGCCAGTCTACTCATGTGAATTGTACACTTGACCTCGGACCTTACAGTACTGACATGGGAGAGTTTTCTACTTGACTTGTGTTGTATCCTAGAAACATGTGTATCCGCTTTTTATGACATCTGCTTCCTTCTCTCTAATGCTTCGGCGATGAGAACTGCGGCCTGTGCTTGCTATAACTTAGGAGATAGTGTGTTCTCCACCGGTCCCCTGTCATTGGGCTCCGATCCCCGGAGTGCCCAACGGCAAGGTACATCATCATGTTTCATCTTGGAACGAAAACTATCAACCATCATCACGTTCTACTTGCTTCTTGGAGACAAAAGTAGTGTTACCCTTTCTCTGAGTACTTGCTGTCACATCATTTGTTTCATGTTACTCAATCGTTCTGTCGGTGAGTCCTGCTGCCCAGGCCAACCTTGTGATGTTCGTCGGAAGTGTGAGTCTCATGGCGTGAGAGACTATAAAAATCCGGAAGGCCCCGTATGGTAAGCTTCTCTAGACTTACCCTCCTTGATCACTCCCTGAGATCTCTACCTTCCGTTCATCCGAGTCGAGCGAAAAACACTTTATCCAAAGAAGGCTTGAAAGAAGATTCGCAAGAGATGGTCTTGCCGGGGCTCTACGTTCACCCCGGTTCAAAACTCATCAAAGGAGTAAAACTGTCTTCTTTGTGTAGGAAGTCTCATGGTTAACCAGCCGTGAGAGTCGCTGACAAGTCCACAAAAATCCCTCGCCCACACTCTGCGAAGATCTCGAACCAATGTGGCTCTTGCTTGGTCGTGGGAGACAGTATGAAAAGAAGAGATCTGTTCTTACCGTAAGCAACTCTCATTCTCACGGTTTGGCGATCGTTTCACACTTCCCTTACAGGCTGTCGTCTAACTTTCATAGCGTGGAGAATCAAAGAGAACTGACTTTCAGAAGGTATCACCACTATCTAGCATACTTAAAAGGGGCGAATCATAATCGATCACTCCAACCCCCAACATGTCTACGTCTTTCCAACGGCTATCATCACTTGAACCATTCTACCGATCGCGGCGTCAAAATATGAAGTCTCATCATCGTGTACCCATCGGTCGATCTTCTCTGAATCAATGCTACATCCCTTCTCCATCTCACACGCCCCACACAGACACCCTCTCATCGGAACTTCGCGACACGACGTTCATGTCTACCGGGACGGACGATCTCCCAAAGACGTCTGGATCCGGGTTGGGTTGCATCATGGCTACAGCAAGTCTCCCACACCAGGGTGAGAGGCCTGAAACGCCGACAGGAAGCTGCTTCACGGGTGACACACAAGTAGAATCAGAAGAGAGTGATAAAGGAGATAAAGGACTTCTGAAGATACCCAGCTGGCATTTGTCTTCGCTCCTGAACAACGATGGTCAATCGAGTGACCGGGGAAGACCCCGACGCCGGTCTAGCAAATGTGATCCCCCCTCCGAACCTCATCCTTTTTCTGTTCTCTCATCTGTGACCAGACAGCATGAAAGGAGAACGGCGTCCAGGTCGGGAAGTAGAGGTGGCCAAAGGCGTACTAGGCGTCCTTCAGCTCAGGATGACTGAAGTGGTCAAACGGACGGACATCCCCCTATCCCGGACACATGATTCGGTAAGTGGACTGACTCTTTTCTCCTGAACGACAATGTCCAGATGACGTAGTAATTGTAACGAGATGCATGGTCGTAGTGGTGCGCTCCCCCTAGTACTTTCACTCGCCCTACTTCTTCTACTTGCTAGCATTGAAAGCATGATCAGGTAGTGAGATTCTACTTGCTGGCTATGAGCCATTGAGTTATTCCTCTCACCATGTTATGCCCACCCCTGAGTCCCCGTACTTAGCGTTTCCAAGCAACCAGAGCCAGGGGTCTGACCGCTACTTGGGGTGTTTCAAGATACACACGTCATGACACTCCCTTTCCCTTTCGGCCAAGATTTTAACTTGAGATCCAGATTCATCACTCTCGTGATAGCGTCCCTTGCCGAAGCCATATCATCTCCTCTACTGTACACGACCGTTCTCATTCGGGACTGCGAGTCGAGGTGGTAGCTCCAAACAATTATCCCACGAAGATCACGAAACTGTGATTCAACCAGTAAAAACCCACTTCACTCATGAAAGCTTAGGGCGCCAATTGTTTCGTGACGACTCAGATATTGTTACGACGGGAAAGATCTACAAAGTGGGACACAGGAGAAGTACGTAAACTCAGATTCACCCATCTTCTGCGTCTTGTATGCTACTACGCGTGATGGGAGCTTCACTTACTTTCCTATAGAACTGGTACAGTCTCCAATGAAGATGAATGAGGAAAAGTCGAAAATCACAAGTTGATAAGCAGACATTTCACACCGTCGAGACGGTTCAGTGTCCTACATAGGTTTGACACGAGGTCCTCTCAGAGTGAGTACAAGTCCCTTTATCTTCTATCCTCTTGACAAGGACAATGTATGCTGACTGGTAGCATCCTTTATGAACGTGCCACCTCAACAATCGAGCAACGCGCTCGGAACATGGCCAAAAGCGGTGTGTAAGAAGCTGTACATGAAGCTTGTTCATTCTCACGGATGGAAGAAAGGATGTTGAGCTGACTATGGCAGTGCTCAATGTGGTTCATAGCCCAGACTGGCCATCCTATTGCTTCACACTCCCACTTCTCCTTTTTGTTTGGCAATCCTTCCCACCCTCTTTTAATAGACTTATAGACCAACATATATCGACTTACCCTATAGAATAAACCGACAATGCGGCAGCTTAGGTATCAACATCCTTGTCTCACATTTCTAGAGGGTCAGCCAACTGTTTTCCCAAAAACTCAGAATGACCTCCACACCAACCAGCTTTGTCCAGACGTTATTGAGAAGAAACAACGCCAGCAGTAGAATCCCTTCCAATAAAGATGATCGGTCAAATTTACGAGGAGGGTCCCCACTCAGTCATAGGGCGGCTACTTTTTTCCATAATGATGCACCCCAATCCCAGTCCGTTGGCAACGACTCTTTGCTAAACACATCGCCATACACCAGTCGTCAATTTCAGGGGGAGGTTGACGGGAGGAGGGATGACCAGATCACGGAGGATCACCACATGGAGAATGAAGTATCAGCTTCCTTCTCATCTGAAATTGCCGACATCGAAGATGCTATGGACACGAGGGAAGCCACTGAGCCGAGAGCTGACAAGGAAGAGTCATTCTTGGTGCGTCCTCCACCCAACCTCTCCGGCAGCCCGTTTGATAAAGTCGAAAACTCAGGGAATCGTCGCACTTCTAAGGAGCTGATCAGTCGCAATGGCTCGCCCGTTTCATGGGAACCGACAACCGCCGCCGACGATGATAGTGCCATTGGCCACGGTCACGAGTCAGGAGAGCCGCTTGACTTTCAGCTTCTCTCTCCCGGAAGCACGACTTCGCGTGGGAAACGAGGGAGGGAGAGTTTCGAGGACGCGGCTACGGCTTTCCCAAGGACCCCTTGTCAGAAGAGGAGTAATTTTGGGCGCGCTGGCACTCGTGGAAGGTACGACGACTAATAGACTAGGATGAGAAGTAAAACAAAGCAGCATCTACTCGGCCGACAGGCAATGCGTCTGCTACTGTGCTAGGAGATTCAAACATGACTTGTATGTAGAGACAAGAAGGATGAATGAATTGTCATGTCGATAACGGCAGTAGCCTAGGGAGACCGACGATTCGGCTTTTAGGAGCCGAAAAGTAAGAATCGAAAACGCATCGTCGATGTTGAAGTTATCGATCTGATCTTTTGGAATGCATACTCAAACAGGTCGTTTATAACGGCGCGATGTCAGGAAAGCTTTTCGGTCGATGAATCTCACGGCGCCGTCCAGGGAAAGTGCCACAATCACATCACCGCCACATTCAACTCTTGCCTTGCGAAAACATGACTGAATTTGAAAACCGGACATCTCTATCAGTGATCATCTATATCTCTTCCCATCTTAGCGTACCGTATCTGTCTTCTGGACCACTGTAATCATCCTTCTAATATCGCAATTTTATCCTTAGAGAACCCATCATGACGCGTCAGTACTTAATCTCCTCACTTGCCCCTACTGCCCTTTCTCTCCTCACACCTCGAATCTTTCTTCTACTCAACCTTTCGTACTCCATTCAACTACACTCTTCCCCCATCTTCATCGATCCTCGACTGTTATTTGACCAGCGATACAAGTAAAAGATTGAGTGCTAATGAGGTAGGAGGTAATCAAAGAGATCGTGCTCGAGAGAAAGCGACCAAAGAAGCTCAGTAAGTTCCACAGTTCTCATCCTACATATCATAATGCCCACTGCGATGTCATCTCCATCTCGACAACTAGCCCGGTAGATTTGAAGTATGACTCTCCTATGTTGCTCATATGGTGGTGTATCTGTGCGAGGGGATCTGCAACAGGACTGATCAACAGGGCAAAAGGTAAAAAGCAGTCTGGTAATCCTCAACAAAGAAATGAACAGTGCGTCTATACTTTCTCCTGTTCCACTTCTCCCTTATCCATTTCGTCTCATCTGTCGGATCATTGAAGATACATATACGTATACTCCTTATGATCTCTCGTGATTGTCAAAAAGGACAAGTCTTGACAGTCGCGCTCTTGGCGACGTGGGTGACAGAGAGGAGGCGAAGTTTCGTCAGGTTTACGATGCTTTGGTGGTGAAAATCGTGACTGGAGACGGTAGCTGAGAACAGTATAGAGATGCAAAGATAATGGCGGAAAAGTGAGTTTATCCACCCCTCTCCATTATTCATGATAATAGTCCATTGAATGTATTTATGAAGATGTTTAGAGCTGATTGGTAGAAAAGCCGTATGTCCCATTCTTTCTCGTTATTCAGTCTCAGCTTGTGTTACTGTCCTGCCGGCTTGCCAGGCTGTAAGCCGTGTGAGGATGACCATCACCGATCGATCTCACAAGCAACTGAGCAAGGTAGTTGGGCGTAAGAGACGAGTGGAGACAGACGGAAGATTAGGGACAAAGAGGTACAATGTTTGGAAGACTGACTCTCAGGCCAAAGACGCTCTCGCAGCTGCCATAGCCAACGGTACCGCTCCCCCGGAAGCTACCAAAGCATCAAAAAAAGCGCCTCCAGCTGCCGCACCGAAGGTTACCAAAGGATGACCTGAAGGCATTTGGTCTCTTCCGTTATATATCCTTTCATCTCACTTGATCATTGGGAAGGAGGATCGGTCTCATCTTTGAAGGTGGGGCGTTTAGAGTGTTGAATTGTCAGCGGTCGGATTTTGGACAGCAATGTATGTATCGCATGACTAATGCAAAAAATGCCAAATCTCATGTTACTTTTCCCCATTCGTGAATCTTCATTTAATGCTCATCATATACACCACCGAGTACCACCCTGCGTAGGTTCAGGTATCTTCACCAAGTTGACGAAGTTCGTCCCGCAACGTCTGCTCCGCTTGGATTTTGACTTCTTGATTCTTTTCCAAGGTCTCACCGTTGGCCTGGCGCATCTTGAGATCCTCGACGGCGCGGAGCTGAGGATTAGCACTTCCAAGAACATCCTCGGAGTCCATTCGACAACTTGAACCAGAGTTCAGTCCCCATGGAATGAGTGTGTGGGATGGGGATCTTCGGAGTAACGACAATCGAGGTGTGTCTTGGGACGAATAAAGGTGCAGGGGTGAACCCACTTTTTTCATCAAAGTCCTAATCTTCTTCTGCTTCGGATCGTCTGTCCCAGGCGAGTCCTGTACCTTGGGCTCCTCCACCTTCTCTACTTCCAACTCCGCCTCAAGTTCCGGTGTCATCGTCCCATTCTCCGGCTTGTCTTTCTTGTTCTTCGGCTTCTTTTTCGTCTTGTCTTTCGGAGGAGCGGACCCAGGTGGGGCACCGGGTACATAACGATTGCTCGGTTTACCACCTCTGAACATTGGTGTCGTATCGGTCGATTCGTCCCTCCGACTAAAGGCCTCAGATGCCACCGTACCTCTTGCTCCTGGAGGTCTATAGGCTCCGACGGGTTTTGCCGCGCCTGCTATTAGCCACTTCTCACATCTCATGACGGTCAAAGGTAAGGGAGAGCACATAGCGTGTATGGAGAAGTCTGGACGGGGCAGTTAAACGCACCATTTGTAGGCTGACCCTTCGGCCCATATAACGCAACACTCTCATTCGCCTCTGGAGCGTTGGGTACGACAGAAGGGAAGGGAATGATTTGACCCGTTTTTTGGGGTCGGAACGAGGCTTGGTACAGCTCCTCTTGTAAATGGACATGAAGTAATTGACCACCACACCACCAAATCTTGACCCCGTTGTCGACTCGTAATCGAGGTGATAGCGTTGCGGTAAGTATGTATCTTCCGCAAGATGACCATTGACAGTGGGAAGAGGTTGGGGCTCTGAAGGAGTCAGCTTCATTCACTATATCCAAACCCCACACCAAGTATTGTATGTTTCAGCGTGTTACGAAAAGGAATATATGTACTCACTGAAACTCGCCCACTTTGTTCCTCGTGC
This sequence comes from Tremella mesenterica DSM 1558, assembly GCF_000271645.1. Taxonomy (NCBI): domain Eukaryota; kingdom Fungi; phylum Basidiomycota; class Tremellomycetes; order Tremellales; family Tremellaceae; genus Tremella; species Tremella mesenterica. The sequence goes on along the minus strand of NW_006711238.1, from coordinate 249,823 downwards.
TGATATCCCAGATGTCCACACCACCAGACAAGTTGCCGAAGCCGGCACTGAGCAACAGTCTACCCTGCGGTTGGTACATGACAACATTGCGATGTTGTGGACCAAACGAATGGATGGGTTTCGCTTTGAGATCGTACAATTGGACTCTGGCGGGCATATCTGACGTGTCAGCCCAGGGCGCAAGCCGCACGCAACTGACTCACATCCGTAGCACACCACAAACTCGCGAGATGTGGGGGACCATGTATAATCATAAATTGGTCCTTCTCTATCTGACGGATCAGCTCCGGTAATGAAGGGAGGGAACCGGCATACCGCATTCCACCATTCCGCTGAAAGATCCATCCAGACTGGCGCAGTAGAGATTCGTCTCGCCATAATATGATTTACCCGTTTGGTCCACCTCTGTGTGGGTCATGAACAACGCCTGTCGTTCAGCTACTCGCACATGTGGCAGATGAAGAAGTAAAGCGGATGAAAAACCTCACCATTGTACCTGCTGGATTCCACTTGACCGTCAATTTATCCGCTTTATAAAAGGCCTTTCTCGCTGTTGTCGGGGGCATCTCTCGAGTCTGCGTCGTGCCACTCTCCAAGCCAGTTCCCACCAGACTACTCAGTGTATACAAAGCCAAGCTGGCAGGGGCTCCATGTCGCTCCCCTAGCCATACTGCCAAAGCTGGCTCGTCATTGGGAGAAAGTGGCTTCGAGCTCGTTGATTCTTCAGGAAGAGCAGATGGACTGGACAAGTAGATACCCTTGATTAAACCATCAATTTTCAAACGTACGGCAGGTCGGGGCTCCAGGAATGGGGTGAACACGAGGATGTCAGATGTGGATGCTCGTATAAGATGTGTTTCGTCTGCGGTGACAATGGGCTCCCTGAGATGATTAGCCAATGGAAGAAGAAAAGGGAAGATTGGATATACCAGTCATCCTGAGTTCGATGATACCATCCTCCTACTTCTTCACCCGTATCAACATTCCACGCTTTGACATTCCTATGAACGTCCGTGCTGGACTTGATGGGACGTTCAAAGGTGAATAAAGTAGAGGACAAAGGTGAAAAGCTGAGAGCCAGGACATTGGCCTGCTCAATGACTCTTGATGTAGTTTTGGACGTAGAAGAGGACGGTATCAAGTGAACTCTACGTGATCAGCTGATTACTTGCAATGAGAGAGACTAATCAGCTCACGTCGAGGCTAAGGCATATGCCAACCATTGCCCGTCAGGAGAGTAAACGTACGTCTTAGAAGCGACAGTGTCACTCATGGTCAGCTGGGTCTTACAAGATGTCGAAAAGCTCACGGAGGTATCTGAGAGGTAAGCGCCCAAGAAGGACCCTCTGCTATACCCGACGTCTTCTGAGCTCGGACTTGCCAAGTCAGCATACATCACGTTTGAGAGCGTGTACGAAGAGGAGATAACTCACATGCGTACTGCGGAGGGTTCATCCTGTCCCAGCTGGTGGCCTCTGCGCGCTACACTGATCACTGAGCTCTCTATCCGACACGAGTGATCCGTCAGAGGGGTGAAGGATGTAAGATGGAAAAACTCTGTTCGAGTTTGAGTGCGTGAAATGCCACGTCACTTTCCTGGGGCCCAATGAGCGTTCGGCTTTTACCGGCCCTTCCCGCTCCGTCTTGCGGTCAGCGGTATCAAAAATTCGACCCCTCACCAATACAAGTATCCTTGTAAATCCTCCTCTATCACACCTTTCCCTTGTTCATCTCTACTCTTAAACCTCCAATGACGATATAGCCATATTTTTGCCTTCTTTACAAACACTCCACTCGTCATCTGTAAGAAGTTCTGAGTCATACTTCGACTATTTGACATCCCTCTTCATCTTTCCCAACCAACTTCGGATTGACGACCCCCCTCCTTCGCAAGATGCACCAGACCGGAAATAGCATAAAACTCCTCACTGGTCAGCTCGTCTTTCTCTAATCTCTTATATCCAATTGAGGTTTGTATCTGATAAATAGGTAATTCTCATCCTCGACTCGCAGATGCCGTCGCTGCTCGGTGAGCTTTTCACATACCTCAAGACATCGTACTCCTCTCTCCTCCTTATTTTTCCATACTCCCACAAATCCAAACGACCCCTGTTTCGATTCATCCTTTCCTATCGTCATACTTCACCCACGTTCTTTCCCATCCTTTTTCTGTGCACACACGTTCAATCTTCTCAATCCCGGCGGTATTCTCAAACTGATCCATCATGATGGGTCTCAAAATTGAGGGGGCTGTCACGCGACGCGTTGATGGGAATAAGATGGTGGAGCTAATTTTTTTCAGACTTGGTATCCCCTTGACTCCATGTCACGTCTCAAAATTCCTCTCCCTCGAAACGAGCGTTCAGATTCATTCGTCTGTTCGAGATGAAGATGTTTTCATCCTTCAATCCCCTTCACCGCCTGATATCAACGATCATTTGATGGAATTACTCATCATGATTTCTGGTCAGTGGACCTTCGATTGCACCTGTCCGAGATAACGAGTTGATGAGACAGCTTGCAAAACCGCTTCGGCAAAAAGGATCACCGCTGTGATTCCGTGTTACCCGTATGCGAGACAAGATAAAAAGGACAAATCCAGGGCACCCATCACGGCGAAGTGAGCGATCACTTTCTACGTCTCTTCTCCCTCAGATAACGTTCTTCCTCTCGTACAGTACTCTACACTGCATCGGTCTGTATCACTCATCTCAAAGACTTCGTACGCAGGAATTATTCGCTTGCCCCCTGCACATTCTAGACAGGAGACTGATACCCTCTGATCGAACAAGAAGCCATCGCTGACTCTCTCCCAGACTTGTTGCCAATTTACTCGCCGTAGCCGGCGCCGACCATGTCATCACCATGGACCTTCATGCCTCACAGATCCAAGGATTCTTCGATATCCCGGTCGACAATCTCATCTCAGAACCCTCCATGATGTCGTACATCAGACAAGAGATTCCCGATTGGAAGAACGCCATTATCGTGTCTCCCGACGCTGGCGGGGCTAAGCGAGCCACAAATCTAGCTGATCGCCTCAATCTCGACTTTGCCCTCATCAACCGGAAACGCAAACGAGATGTGACAGCTACTGTTCCCACTGTTCCCCCCACTCCAGCGGGAAGCGACAGTGGTAGTGGGTACGACTTTGAAGAAGGGACGGCGGTAGAAAAGATGGAACTGCTAGTTGGGGACGTCAAAGGCAAAGTTGCCATCTTGATAGACGATATGATCGATACTGGTCACACTGTCAGATTAGCTGCCGGGGTGTTGATAGAAGCGGGGGCGAAAGAGGTTTATGCTTTGATATCTCATGGTGCGTATTTGCCTTTTTGTGTAGGTTTGGATCCCAAACAAGGTTTCGTATCCCTCATCAATGTGACCATATAAATATGTGGGTACCGGAACTAACGTTCAGGTCTCTTGTCAGAGACGTCTATGGATAATCTACAAGATCTTCCAGTTCGAAAGCTCATCGTCACCAACTCGATCGACCAAACCGATCGAGAAGCAGCGTGTGGTGGTGTTCTAGGCACCATTGACATAGCCCCAGTGATTGCGGAGAGTATAAGGAGGACACATAACGGGTCAGTCCATTCCTCATTTTTCTCAGCCCCCACTGATCCCTCAGAGAATCCATCTCAGCCTTGTTCCGTTCTAATTACATGTTTTAAAAGGCTCACCACCTTATGTTGGATGTGAGACCAGTCCGCGACGATTAGATGTCGTCCGCGTGAGTTACGAAGTTTGAGGTTTGACGTTGGAGGACATGTTGTGTACCCAATATATGTACATGGTCTGCATGCTTGCTTGATTTTAGTTAGACGATAGCTGATAACGAATGATCCTAAGGTGGAACGGGATAAACATCGATATCTATTCAGACCCTCAAATCATCCCATTCTTCGCCTACCTCATCAGCAGATCGCCAACATGAAACTTAAGGCCCACTGATTCCCAACATCTGCCTCATCTGAGAGTCTTCGAACCCTTGACTCGCAGCGTATTGAATAACCATCATCGTATTATCCGTCCATCAGCCACGACCTTCCCGACACAAACGAGTGACAAACCGGTCCATCGAACTGCTGCATCCTTGCAGATTTGGACGGCAGCCTTCTTCCGTTCATACTTGGCCGGATCGGCCGCTCCGAACGCTTCTAGCTCTTTCTTCAATGCTGCTGATTGTGTTGTCAAGTCTTCTCGAATCGAGAGAAGTTTACGTCTCTCGGCCTGTTCGTCAATGTCGACGGCCCCTCCTTTATCGGCCTACAAGAGTAAGTGAGAGGAGAGAGACTGACAGTATCTTCCCGTCCCTTCTCCGCATCATCAATACTCGCGTGTGATTCCTGTATCTTCGTCTCTACCATCTCGACTTCTTTCTGAGCTTTGGTCAAGGCTGCTTGTTTCTCATTCGTCAGTCAAATCTGCCAGAGTGGGGACGACTCACCAAGGCTCCGGCAGCACTGGGAAAGGACCAGTAATCTGGAGGTCAGTCATCATATCACTTTCATACTGACAATTGCCGGTTCCTCTGATTGTCAGTCACCTCAATCTTAAATTCGACACATAGCTCACATTTTGTCAAAGCATACGAGACCATCATCACAGAGTTCCTGAACGACATCTTTTACACTTTGTGTAACTCCCTCTTCAGTTGGATCCGATGATAGAAATCATGATAGCTCACTAACACCTTTCAGCTCTATCGGTCAGCTTAAGTTCTAGTGTGTCTTGTCATCATGTAGGCAAATACATCCCATTCAGTGATCCTGGAGCTGAGGACGACGAAGCGTAAATGGTCGAAGGAGAGACAGAGGGGAAGCGAAGGAATCAATGGACAGCAGATTTCCGACGAGAACTCACTTGGACCCAACCTTTCAAGCTCTTTCATGGTGAAGAAATCAGCCTTTGATCAGCTCGGTCTTACTACAGACATGGCTCAGTAAGCTGACACTTTCATGGAAGATCTCCAACACTGCGTGTCAGCTTTACTCAATAATGGGTAGGGGAAGTGGGGAACGAGGGACAATTTACTCTTCACTTTCTTCTCTTCGGCCGATAGACCTCTCTTTGACATGATAGCTTCTTGCGCTTCAGGTGGGATTAACAGAACCACTTGGTCTCACAGTGACTACAGTGATCACTGAGAAAGGCGGAGGTAGGAGGGTGGAGGTAGGATGTAGGAGAAGGAGAACGAATTGAGCAGGGAATTTGTGGGGATGACTGGACAGAGTGTCCGTGCACGCGACTGATTTCTTCTTCTTCTTTTCGATCGATCGAAAAACGTCATCGTTCCATTCCACCAGCACTGATGCGTCATCCTTGATTCCACACCGTCACCCATCCCCTCCCATATATACTTGAACCTCTCCTCTCTATTTCTCTTCTTCCCCACCCCTTCTCCCTCTTTCTTCCCTCTGTGTAAACATCCTCATCACCTCTCACCTCTCCCCAATCCTCCCTCACCATTTCTACCTCTTCCTCTTTCCTTCGTAACATACATTCCTCCCATTCCATACGTACATTCCTTCACTCATCATGAACTCACAACCTTACTTCCCACCACCTGATTATCGCCCTTGGAACCATGACTACTACCCTCAACCAGTGATGGATCATCCTCCTCCCTTCGCCCCCGCCTCCGAGCCATTTCCCCTTCCAAACCCACCTATCTCTCCTCCGCCGTATACTGATGCCTTCACCGAGTTGGGTATCACTTACGTGAAACGCTTCATTCTCGACCCACCAGTTATCTACGTGGCTTCAACTTTCAATGGACTCCATCTGTGGTCGTACGATCCCCACTTCACACAATGCTACGAGCTTGCAGCCCCTCCTGGGCGACATGGTAAAAGTTCATTTTGTACCTCCGTAGAAGGGAGATGGCCAATGGGTGGATATCCTGAGATGGTGAGCTGTTTGTCTGACCGAATGAGCAGGTATTAATTACGATCAGCCACTTCAAGAACAACGTGCGCCAAGGAGTTTGTTGAATCCCAAGGCAATACCATTTTACTATCCAGCGTGGAGATCGAGGATGGTACGTTATGTTTATCATTCTGACCGAGACGTCAACTCAAGGGAAGTCCAATTCAACAGCTCTGAATCGATCACATGACCGAGGAGAGATAGACGTTCAGCGTTCAAGGCCGACTTGTGAGACTTGATTTCTTTCCCCCACTTTCCACCTGTCCCTTTTCTCTCCTTTGATTTGAACTCCCGTGTTAGCTCTTTGGACCAGCCGGTCAATACCTGTATTGTGTTCTCTTTGACCTCATACCTCATGCTCTCAAGTGCTAGTATTGGAAACGGATTCAATGAAATTGAACTGAACTGAAGTGACAGACCGCACCCTGCAAGAACGTCGAAGTAACCTGCCAAGGGTTAGCTCGAGACATCACCCGAGGCTACCTTCCAGCCCTATCATCTATTCCTCAATATCTAGAGATAGGACCTTCGGACCGGGCACCGAACAGCCCTTTAATCCCCGGCTCCCTTCTAGCGGTATGTCAAGTAGCAGTAGCGATGACACTCTCATCAGCTCATCATGGTCGGCTCGTATGAACCATTCCCCTCAATCTTCGATATCGTCTTCACCTGACGCTTGGCCAGAGGAGATGTTGACGCCAACTCTGCAACCGGTGGCTTTCATGGTGGGAACGAACCCAGTGTACAAGTGAGTCTTTCGAGTATGGCGGAGATTATCACTGATTGAAGCGTAGAAATCTCCCCATTCCAACCTCGCGTCATAGGGATGGTGGGACATCCTCAGATGCGGTGACGCTACAACAACGACCAATGTTCGGACGAAGAAGGACCAACTGAGATGCCTGTGACCTCTTCCGCCCTTTGCCTCTAGTCTCAGATGATGAGCATGTGACCACCAGTGTCATGGTGGATTCAGACGAACGTCACAAAGTTGTAGCTTTCTAAAATGTTTCTTGATAGACTTACATAGATGATGATGTATTTAAACTGTGTTTTGGTCTTTCACGCATGATTTCGCTCTATCTCCGTCCCTGTGAGACTTTGCTGCATGCTGCACTAAGTTGAATAATCAACTCCTACTTCTACTCCACATCCTGCACCCCCTTTCTCTTTCGTTGTTTTCTAGCATCTCGATGTCTGGTCTTCCATTCCCTAGTCAAATCCAACTTATCTCTTTGCCAAATCTCCTCCATCTCAGCATCTGTCTCCTGTCTCCAAAAACCTTCTTCACCAGCCACCTCATCTTCCATCATCCCGTAATCTTCCCTCGTCCCACCCTCCCTCGCCCACATGGCTCTGGTAGGGACTTCGGCTTTCTTCAAATGACTTTGCATAACGTTCTGAGGTCGTGAAGGGGGGAAGAACATGGGTAGTTCAGCAGAAGGATCATATAGGCTCTTTGGGGCAATTTCCATCACTTGTCTTTGGTCATCGTGTTCGACAAGAGGAGGAAGTGGAAGGATGATGTCGAGATCTTCTTCTGGTTCTATGTCTGCATTCAGGGCGAGAGAGAAGGAAGTACCGGCGGAAGGTGCGAAGAGATCTTTCAAGGTGGGTTTGGTGTTGATAGAGGGAATGTGTTCATTAGGAGGTTTGGTACTCTCTGAGACATTGTTCTCCTCCTCCTCCTCTTCCTCCTCCTCCTCCTCCCCCTCCTCCTCCTCCTCCTCCTCCTCCTCATTCTCCTCATTTGGATCAAAGTCTGAATTCGAGTCGCTATCGCTATCTGAATCCGAAGTGTCGGAATCTTGAGAGTCAGAACTATCATCGGAATCAGTGTCTGTGTCGGAGTCAGAGGGATTTTCCTCATTGACGTCGTTATCATCAGATTCTTCAGATTTATCGGACTCGTCATGGTCGTCCGTATTCTCCTCTTCATCAGATGCCTTGTCCGCATCGTCACCTTCAGATCCCGATTTCTCAGACATCGAATCATCACCGTCATTATCTTTTTCAGGTTTTGTAGAGTCTGACCCCGTTCCATCGTTTGGCTCGGTATGCAATCCCTCATCCGTCCGTCCCGAGAGTGACATGAGGTCTTTCCCCCCTGACTCCCCCTTATTGCTGAGGAGATCAGGCAGCGCCTGCGGGAAGTTTTCGAAGAGAGACGGTGGAGTAAGTGGAGTAGGTGGAGAGAGATCTAAGAGCATAGACACATCGTTCATCTCTGTAAATAATAAATGTTCTTGTTTTGTACGTGGGTGTTCCACTTCGTAATCATCTTCTTCCGTCTCTGTGTCGGATACATGAATTACTGATCGAACGGGAGAGAGGGGTGATGATGATATATCACCCAGGAGAGAAGCGAGAAGGGAGAGATCACGTTGTTTTTCGATCGTAGCGGCTTGAAGAATTTCAGATGGTACATGCGTCTTACCCATCGCCGGAGTCTGAGAGATGGGCGGGACGGGTGAAGTGGTGGGAAGTCTACCAGCGACCGAGGACGGAGGTGGGGATTGTTGAGTGATTGAATGGCTGGCGAAACTTTGGGTAGGGAATAAAGGTGAATCCCGATGAGGGGAACTCTGCGGAATGGATATAGGTGGATTCTCTTGTTCGTCATTTTCCTGTACTTCTTGCGTCGCAGGACTGAGAGAGTTGCGTCGTTGGTGATCAAGTTCGGAAGATGGTGTAGATAGGTTGTGATGATCATGTTGAGAGAACAAAGGGGACGAGTCTCTGTATTCCCTCGTTGAAAATAAAGGTGATATACTTCTTCTTCCCTCGCCCTGGGATATATCCTCAAGACTTTCTTCTTCCACATCTATCACCTGAATCCTTCGACGTTTCACCTTTACATATTCTTCTTCTTCACCTCTCTTCCATTTACCCGATCCCACCTCTTCACTCTCTTCTTCATCCTCAACATCCTCATACACCCATTCTTCAAAAACGTCCACATTCACTTTCTCTTCGCATAAGCTGTCTCCAAGTATTTCTACCTCGTGAAGATGTTTATGTCCATATTTCAGGGGATCGATCACTCTTCTTCTCGCTCTTAATGGCGGTCTACTTTTCTTGGTGTCTCCTATTTTCGTTCCTACATGAGGGATCGGTCGTAAAGGTCTCATACACATTGGTCTGATGAGATGCCCATCTGCCAATTGCCAAAACTATCCATCAGTCCTCTACTCCAGTAATTAGAGTAGAGAGCACTGACCTTTTTCGTTTGATAATTTTGGAAAGTGACAAGTCTCTGATCTTGTGCCATTTTACCTAAATCTTCTTCTGCTATCATCCGCCGAAGTCTTCGGTCTGCTTTCTTGGCTTTGGCTTCAGGTGTGATACGACGTTCTGCTTCCAATCTAAGAACAGTGAGTGAGCTTTCAATGTGCGGGGTAAAGAAGCTTACCTGGTAGTATATGAAGGACGAGCTTCTGCAAGTCGGAGTTGGGTGCCTCGCCATGTGGAACCGGACATGATATTGAGGCCTGTCCGTCAGATCGATAAGATGTGACAAAAGGGAAATCTGACATTTTTTCAATTGCGTCGGGTTAGTCTGGATGGTAAGGTAGGCGAAGGGTCTCGGTTGTCCTGTGAGTCAGCACAAAAAATCATTAATAATTTGGCTCGATGCACGTAGAGAGATCGAATGCCGGGGAGGAAGAGAGGGTTGTGGAAGAGGAATGTGTTATGAGTGACGGAGGACCAACCTAAGGGATCAGGACCGAGAAGGTTGACAGATATGACGGATCCGAAGGATTTGAATCTCTCGCTCAGATGCTGAGGTGTTATAGTTGGTGTGATACCACCAATATGAAGCCGCTTGGTGATTGTCTCTTGGGCCATTATTCTCCAACAGTGTACTCGAGTACGTGGGGTAAGTTTGGACAGCTTCAGTAGCTCCATCTTCGTTGCAAGATGGAAATCTTTCCAGGCACCCAGAGTCACGTGACCTCCATCTTACCGACGCGACCAACGTTCACTTTCCATCCGATCCAACTAACTTTCTGCCAAAATGTCATACACCGAACCGACCGACCTGCACAGGGTATACATACAATGTCTCCTCTCGAGACGGGCAATGACGGAGGATGTAGCTTTGGAGATGTACAAAAGGGCTATCTCTGCGTGTCAAGGTACGTTGCGGTACTTCTTTTCACTCCCCTCCCACATCTTCTTCCAACATTATCAACGATCCGACGTGACGATCAAAGTCAACACTCCATCGAGAGATCTATTGAGACGGCAATACCCAGATGTTGATGGCCAGCTCTCAACGCAGACTTTCACCCAGCTCATCCCCGTACGGCAGCGGGATTCAAATCATTCCTTGATGAGATCGGACATATGTTGGAAGAGGTGGGTATGAACGTTCGTGAAGGTCGAGAGGAGATTGGAAAGGGAAGACAATGGATTGTGCTGGTATGTTTAAAACTCTCTTTTACACCTTATCCTGATCCATGGTTTCTGCGAGAGAAATGTTGTTCAAGATCATGATGGGGAAAGATGACTGATAAAGTAGTGTAATACCGACCCATCCGATGTGGCCCTTTCCGCTACGGATTTGACTCCTCTTGAAATTACCTTTTATCGCGAAATGGTATGGTTTTCTCCTCTAGTCCTCCCCCTCTCCTCCCTAGTTGGCTTCCGTCACGAGTCTACCCAAAAAATGCTTGAACACTTCCCCATGCCTCTGCCATGAGACTATCCTGAAATGTTCTTGGGGACGGAGTGGCAAAGTGTCACAAAACAATTAGTGAAGCAGTGGAGTGAACTTCTGATTCCATATCGGCATGAGACCTGGAGTTCGGTGACTGATATTTAGATAGCAGAAATCATGGAATCGTATCCCGCAAACTCTATCGGTCATAATCGCGCTATCGCCCTCGTGAACAGACTCGACGGTAGTCTCACTCGTTCCGCCGCTGAGGCGGTGTTACGTGCTTTGGTATCAAGAGGATGGTTAGCGAAATCCAAGTGGGTCGTCCTACTTTGACTTCTTAGTCCCACATTCTTGAACGTCTTCGTCGTCTAACACTCCTCATCTTGCACTGTCGTTACGAGACGAGGGTGTGTCAAACCCTATCTCTCACTTTGACAATCTTCTCTGCATGATCAAGACATATCAGTCTTCTCCCATTGAGAGAATATCTCATACATCTTGAAACTGTTTGATTCAATGTGTAGAGTCTGACCACTAGCCGTGGAAGATATTCCTTGGCCCCTAGAGCGATGCTGGAACTTGAAAATTATTTGAGAGGAGAGTACGATGGTTTACACAATTGTGGAAGATGTAAAAAGTTGATGTTGACCGTATGTATATCTTTTATCCTCTTTCCCTTGTTTCCCCTACATTCCCTTTGACTCATCCAATCTTCATACAGAGTACTGAATCTTTGTGGGGATATAAAGACGACACAAAAGAAATGGATCCAGGGAGGATAACTAACGACCAGGGCGTGGCATGTACAAATCCGAAGTGCAACACACACATTCATGGATTCTGTCACGAAGCACTACTCCGTACTCGACCTCAATGTCCAGCTTGTAAAATTCCTTTCGCTGAACAAGCACCTAGACCTATTGGAGAAGCATCAGTCAGAAGAGAAGAAGATGGTTATGTACGGGATGTTAAGAATAAACGTAAACGTGTTCCTAGAGCTGAAGGTGACGTTGGACATTCTGGTTCGGAATCTGAACATTCTTCTCCACAACAACCTGAATCACCTCAACATGATGAGACTCAAACTCAAACTCAAACTCAACAAGAGTTATCAGAATCAAGAGAGGGTACAGAAGAAGTTTCGACGGAGAGTCAAATTCCTTCTGGGAGAAAGAGGAAAGAACCTAGGAAGAGCGGAACTTGGGCCACTCAAAGTCCTGCTGGGAAAGGGAGGATGAGTAGGGTACCAGAGACTCAATATGATGAAGATGTTTAAAGACTCTTCCTTCTCAAATTAGTCCGTGCAGTGAGAAGGATGGAGAAGGAATGAACGAATTTGTTTGTTTGTTTTAGAATGAGATCGAACGAATATCTCATTTGGATCTAAGTTGGGAGAGAATGTGTAAGTGGATCAAAGAAGAATGAGTGCATATGAAGTACGTATGCATTCTACTTCTAAACTTCGTTATTTCGTTGAAAAATTCGTATTCATGATTGTGGATTTCACAGATGCTATGCTGACAGATGAATGACATTTCGTTTTTGTGTGTGTTATGATTTTTGAGTTGTTTTGGTGTGCGATGAATGATTCGGTGGTCTGATGTGCGATGTTGTTTTCTCTGTGATGATATGTGTAGGATCTAATTGGACGAGATCTTGTGAGTGATTTTTTTGTTGACAGTCGGATGACGGACGGTAAGGATGTTGAGATGGATGTGTCATATGAAGTATGGGAATGACATAGATGATTGGATGGATAATTCGATTGGATGACATGGACATTTGGAGGGATGAAGAGGTCGGGTATTCGACAGAAAAGTAGGTTGATTTCTCTTACAACTGGAAGCGCCATCGTTGAACATGTTAAGTGGGGGAGCAGTAGAGTGGTGGAACATGGAACAGCTGCCGTAAACAATCCGTATCTACTGAGGATGACGTCTAGGAAAAACCCAAGATCGACTTCAAGTAGTCATGACTCTTCTACCTCTTACAGCTCTTGAATTCCTTCTTCCTCTTCCTCTAGCCATAGGTAATTCACTTAAACCCAATTCTATCCTCACTACCTCTCCTCCTATCTCCCTTTCCCTTTCCCTCTCTCTTTCTCTTTCTCTTTCTCTTTCCCTCTCGTCACTTCCTGATCTATCTTGATTCAGAACATTTCGAAGTATACTAACACTCATACTTCTTCTACTTCTTCTACCCCTTTCTTCAACTTCCAAATCCCTTCCTAATTCATTTTCCACACCGTCAATCTGCGTTCCATTATCCCTTCCATCAACCTGCGTCCCTACATTCCCTCCTGTAAGCTGCGATTCATCATTCAAAACCTGTTGTGATCTTTGAGAAGGAGTGACGGAACGTGATGTCAAAGGTGATAATCCATTCAACGTAGTGGAACTTCGAGGACGTCCACGTAATGTACTACCATAAGTAGGGAGTTGATGTGGTGCGAAAGCCAATTCAGGTTCTGAAACTGATCTACCGAGATGAGGAGCTGCGGGTCTAAGAGGAGTTTCGGGTGAAACGGGTACAGTATGAGATTCATTATGATGATTATGATTATGATGATGAGATAAATGAGGGGTTTGGATGGGAAAGTTATGAGAAGGATGAGAAGGACCTGAATGTAAAGAACGTGTTGAGAAAGCTGAATGAGGTGTATAAGGTGTTATTGGTGTTGAAGGTAAAGAATAACGAATATGTTGCATTCGACTAAATTTTGTCAGTCGTCATTTCCATTTTCCTCTTCTAACCCCTCGCTTCAAAACCTCGGTCAAAGACATCATCGAGCTCTCTCTAATCTCGGTTGAATAAAGGAAGTTTATTAAACGAGATTCTGACAAATAATCACCATAATTTCGTTCCTCTTCAAATTATTCAACCGACCTCAGATACTTGACGACCTAATTCGGTCTGACGGCATATCGGTCGTCCCCACCTTGATACTAACCTCTATCTGTTCATTTTCGGAAAATATGAAACAAGAGGATGTCAAGAAGAGAACAAGGGATAAACAAAAAGAGATAGACAAGATGAATAACTTAGGAATCAAGAACGAATAGAACGGGAAAAAAAAACTTACCCAGCATACGCCCTTGAAATAGTCCCGATCCTCTCTTTATTCTCTTGTGCCAACCTCGGTAGTTCCTCGGTCGAATCGTATGCCGACCCGGGCTTCGTAGGTGAGATGGAACCGTTCCGACCACCTGTCACGCGACTAAGAGCGGAGGTACTGTCCAGTCTTGGGAGTTGAGAACGGGGACGAGGTGGTGTTAGGATGGTGTTGGGAGGTGGGAAGAGACGTTCTCTTTCAGGCTGAAAGTCAGCAGCATCCTCACCAATCATCACTACGTTTCATGATACCGAACTGGTCGCTTGAGGTAGTAGGATCATGTATGATGCCCATGGGTACATGGAATGGACCTGTTGGACAAAATGTAGTAAGGAGAATTGAAACTCACATCTGTGACAGACCTCCGACGTAAGAACGGTAGACAATGACCTATGGTCTGACAGAAGATCGTCAATGGAGCAGACATCTTTTCACTCCTTTTTGGCCACTTGACTTCCATATAAATGACCCAATCACCCACTTGGAACTCCCACCGATTTGGTAGTATGAGCGAATGTAAGGTTCTTTAAGATCGAGGAATGTTTTATACCAGTGTCGTAAGAATGGTCGATGTCGAGATAAAGGATAAGAGAAAAAGATATCCATTCCCATCTATATCTTGTGGAAGGATGACTTGATTGAGGTTGGATATATGTATGTATCAATCTATACACGTCAGCTTTCCCCCACTCTGGCAAGGTTCTTTTTTGGCTCTAACCAACCAAGTAAAGTCAAGCTTTCCCTCTTCTCCCACACCCTCTCAAAAATCAGATATACGAAAACACCAGGGATACCGCGGAACGCTCGGATCTATCAGAGTCGTGTCAACCTTTATCAACCTGATCAAGAACCAAAAAAAAAGTCTTTTTTGTTCACAGATTCACGGAGGTACGGAAAGTCACCGAAAATGATAATCACAAATCGAGGATCGTGTGGTGAGACTTTTCGGATCCCCCACTGGCCACTTGACTCTCTCCCTGATCCCTTACCTTCTCAGTTTACGCCCTGCGCCCTCAAGCGGCGATAAAGTAAGAAGCGGAGACTCACTTTCTGTAACAGTGGCTGTTCAACTCCGTGTCTCCACAGTTCACGCCACCGATTGTTTTCGAAAGAGATCTCTTCCCAGCAGATCGAGATTGAAATGGAGGTGTGTAGAGAAGGAAAGTATTTGTCTTCTTCTTTTGACAGTCAATTGACGATTGGAAGAGAGGACAAATGTTAAGGAAGGTAGATAGATATCTCTTGCCGTTTGACCGAAAAACCAAAGTAGAAAAAGTTACTGCACTCGTGTAACCGACTTTTCTTTTGAGCAACCTTCCCTTTCTTTTGAGATTTCACAGTACGAGTACTAGTATAGCCGTCCGCTCCCGCGGCTTTTCTAGTAGTACTATTATTCAGTCCGTCCCCTTTCCCGAGGCCGACGACCGTTAGGTATCTCCGGACGTGACGTTTGGGTAAGGTCGAGAGGGAACAAGACTAACTACTTGTATTCAACTTTGCTTTTTTGAGGGATTGCGGGAAATGACTCGTTCCCCATCAGGTAAAGGCGTGGCATTTAGACAGTTTGACAGCGGAAGAAATGTCGGAAACAACGGCGAAAGGAATGATGGTTTTTGATGATGACCCTGACGCCACGTTTTGATCAAAAATGAACCTTGAGTGTCCTTTGATCTTTCCGATACTCTAGGATTTGAGAGAAAGTGGGGATGATCACCTTTGACGAGTCATTGGTGGTGGTTTTGCTTTTGGTGACGTGTAGAATATGACATTTTTTATTCCTGTGAGAATGCTCATTGTGTGTCGTCTGTCACACAGTTTTCATCAAGGTGGTACGATAATATTGTGCGGTGAATCTCCAAGGACTTTGAGGAGAGAATGCTGACTTTGCTTGGCGACGAACATTGAGCATGGACTACGGTACTACGGAACAAAGCAACATCCAGAGATGTTAGTGCAAGGAATTGGAAGCGAGGCTGTGTGGTCGTACGAATACCTTTCCGAAATTCAGGACCTGTTGAGAATGAGAAATGTCAGGGATGAGAATGTGAAGGAAGCACGCACGGATCGTCGTCGTCGTTGAGATTTTTCTTTCTTTCTTCTTGAATGACGTCGCTTCCTTGGAAATTTGGGATTTTCCCTAATAACAAACCTTCGCTTCACTTAATTACGTTGAACCGACTCATTTCACTCTCATATAGATATCAGATGTATCAGCGACATCTACTGTGAACAGGATGTACATACTGTAAATGTAAAACTTGTTCTCGTCACTAGGTACGGTATCAGTTCAGCAGTGATCCCTTGGGCGCAAACTCCTTTTGATGAGAGAAAGAGCACGTCATCATAGATGGTAGCTGAAAGGAGTGACAGGGACCGGAAGGAAGGAAGGAACGGGCACGGAATCGGATTTCTTCTTTAGTACCTAATGTGTGATCGTCGTCGTCCTTCCTCACTCTCGGTAAGGTAACTTAGACTGTTTCTCAGAAAAATCTAGGCTCAAGGTGGGGTCAGAGTTTCTGTCATATGCTACCCCTCAAAATCACCTCCTTTTCTGTTCTCACCCCACTTGTTCGGTAACCTTGTGTCCATGTAAGACTTAGAGTACAGAGTCGTACTATACGGTACTTTCTATCAGCTACCCTCTACGATCTGCCACACCAGATGAGGGGTGGATGTTATGGCCGCTGGATCTTTGGCCGTTGATTTGACGTAGAGGGAAAAGTGCCACATGCCACACAACGCAACTGACCTCTTGCCTCCTCCCTTACTCCCCTCCTCTTCTATCGGTGTATCTACTCACGATGGACCTAACACTGTTAAGAACGTATTTGATACTTGGAGGACAAGCCTTGATACCGATAATTATAGGCTCATTTCAATCCCTAAAGGTACGTCAGCTCACATATCCTTTCCCCATCTGTGTCAACCTCGATGGTCAAATTTCGAAACTCGTAAATCATTTTATGTCCACTCGCGTCTCTCACGAGGATCGTATCTACACGACAGTCTAACCCACTACATAAGTTACTACACATAGATAAGATTCAGATGTAGTAGACTCAAGAGACTGATAGAAGACACCAGAGACGACTCTTGCCAGACGAAGAAAGACCGCCAAATCACTAGGAGAAGAACCAGAAGATGAACCGTTCGATGAGGTACTATCATGGGCTGATTCACTTCTCTTCCCTGTACTGGGAAGTGGGGCGTTGTTGAGTTTATATTTGATCATACGGTATTTCGGAACGGAATGGTTGAACATGGCTTTGGGGATATACTGTGAGCTTGCTGTACTTCGTGTGCTTTCAAGCTGACGTCAGTTTCGCTGGCTGGAATGTGGGCAGTTCATTCGGTGAGTTATGTACTCCTCTCAATGATTCACTTGCTCTATCTTCAAACTGTCCGACCGTACTAAAACTTTGTCTATCGTTCCTCATCCTGAAAGCGCGCCCATGTGATGCGACGTGTGATCGCAATGCTGCGTAAACGAAGCGTTAGCTATATCGCTATCCGATTCTGCGGTGAAGGTGAGAGATCAAAGAACCCCACAGCTCATTTGCAGACATTCAGCTCCATAACTGAATATACTTTTCGCATTCTTGGTCATAAATCTCAGATTTATCATATCCGTGTTTCTGCCGGTCTTAAACGTCAGTTCCTTCTCCAGTATTATTAACAGACCACAGTCAAAACTGACTGGATAGAAATCTTCCATCTTCCCATTTCTGGTCCATCTCTATTATTCATCCCCATCTCCATCATCCTCTCAGCGTTATATATTCCATTAGGTAGACCATATTGGTTATCCAACATCTTAGCTTTATGTCTCTCATCTTCAACTTTGGCAGTACTGAAATTGGATTCTTTTCTTACTGCTTTCGTCCTTCTGGGGGTATTATTATTGTATGATATCTTCTGGGTAAATCATCTTCCCTCCTCCTACTTCCTTATCCTCCCCTCCCTTGCCTTAGACTCGTCGTCCAATGTTGCTATCTGTGCAACCTTGACGTATTGGTTGACCCTTGCGAAGTGGAATAATCTTGTATATGGTTCAAGCTAATGAAAAGGTCTTCGCTACGCCCGTAATGGTAACAGTTGCAAAATCCATTGATGCACCAATCAAAATACTTTCCCCTCGTCCATCTTCCTCTTCCTCTGCCGAATTCGCAATGCTGGGTCTTGGAGATATAGTAGTTCCAGGTCTGGTCATCGCCCTGTGTCTACGATACGATCTCAACAGATACGCTTCTTCTCGTCCTACGGAAGATGTAGACGTAAGATCTCGATTCGGGAAGAGTTATTTTTACATGGGTGTAGGGAGTTATGTGGTTGGATTAGCAATTACAATTTGGGTTATGCAAATGAGTGGGAAAGCTCAACCGGCTTTGTTATATCTTAGTCCAGCGTGTAGTGAGTTGTCCAGTTAATCCTTTTCATCTTTCTTGACCTTGTTGCATTCGGTTCGACTTTCACGTCGGTTCCTTATCAACACCACTTCACACCATACTTCGTATCGTATCCTATTTTTATCTCGTTTGTATACTTCTTCCCAGACAGTGTTGAAAGACCCGTTATCCCTCCTTGATATTCAGATCTAATCTATCGCGACGGTTTGCTCCAAGCTCGCGTAATCGTCGGATAGTCTTGACGTGGACAAGGCCAGTAAAGTTCATAGAGCTAATCATCAGGTCTTGGGCCGATATTCCTCTCTCTGATCAGAGGAGAGTTCAAAACATTATGGTCTTACACCGAGATCACCGAACCTAAACCAGACGATGACAATATCGATTCAACTTCAAAGACAATCGAATCCTCAAAATCAAATGTTGACGTCCCAGAACAGTCCAAGGGAGAAACGACAGAAACGGAAACTTTGACAACACCTATTGTGTCAAAGGAAGAAGTAGAGGATGATAGTTGGATGGAAGTCTCTACTCCCGATACACGAAGTAAGAAGAAGAGCAAGGGAAAGAAAAAATGATCAACGTAACTATCACATATGCATCGGTCTTTGAAATCATATAACTTTTATGTGCAAAGATCGATGTTTATAACAAAAGTGAAAACTGATCAGGATCGTACGACTGATGAGAATTAGATGAAAATACTGGTGGTATAGCTCGAATTTTATGAGATGGCGAAAGATGACAAGGATGGATGGGGAGAAGGATGATCATAAAGCACGACGATATTTGATATACGCCGTCAAATTCTCTTGAGCTTCTTCTGCCTGAGCACGAAGTAATCGGTCTGTCCTTCTGTCGATTTTCTTCACCTGATAATCAGCTCATCTTCCACAGGTCCATCAAAAGTATGTCCATCTCCTCCCAGCCCACTGATTCCTGTAGTGGTTTCATAAGTTGAGTGAGTGAAAACATCTCTTCCAAGCTAGAGAGGAAGACCCCATATGAGAATATCGGACAACCGTGCGGACTGCTTCACCTCTGTATTCCTTCAGGCATCATGTGAGTAGCTTCACGGGCTAGATTGGACGGAGCGGCACGACGGAATCACAAAAAAGGTTGATAGGACATGTAAGTAGTTGATCGATTCACTCACGGCACTTCTGACCCTTCCCACTACCCCAGTGAGAGCTTCCAGATAACCACCAGCAACGAAAACAGGTCCATCATATGATCTAGTCTCATCGGCGTAAATGTCGATTATAGCGTTCAACAGTGAAACGAGTATAGATCCTTCAGGTGTCTGAGAGACGAGGAAGTTCATAAAGTGAGATCCAATGATCTATAAATTAGCTAACGGTCTTGGAGTTTTCAGGTATCCAATTTTCGATTTGTCATCAGGGACGAGAGATGTTCGATGGAAGTACTGTATCAAATGGTTTCGTGTGAGAATCGCAAGAATCGGGTTGAGGAGGAGAGTACAGGGGGGAGGGGTCTGGTAAAGAATCAGGCAGAGCCGGAGTGTAAATCATGTGGATAACGACTTACTTGGTTCTCCTCTAAAGAGACATTTGGTCGGGAAGCGAGAAGAGAAAGAGTTTCGATTAGTCGAGTTTGGGCAGGTTCACGAATAAGTGGCAGTAGAGTGAGGAGACCTTGGATTTGATCTGGTCGTACCAGCTGGAGAGTCAGTCATGCCTCCGGGTCATCTTCACATACAACAACACCTGCGAACTAGTATGAAGTGAGGAGAGAGGGAGATCTACAGTCGAGCCAGAGAGGGAGTTCGATTGATACCAAGAAGCACAAGGAGATCGTATAACGTACCAAACCTTCCTCAGACACCTTCACAGCACCCCACAAACATCCCAGAGCCATCTCCAGAACCTCTCTCCTCATCTCATGTCCTTTCCGCTTCAAGGCGTCCGCTTCCGCATATAAAAGGGCAATAACAGTCATCATCCCCTCCCATACTCCCTGAGACGGGACAGGCCCTTTGACAGTCGGATCAGTTTCACTAGCCGCCGCAATAGTGAGCAGGAGGTTGTTCAGAGCTTCCAAGGCTCTGAGATGTAAGATCGACAAAGCTGAGGTAGTAGGTGGATGAGGGGAGGGTTGATCTGATGCTGGTGGAAAAGAAAGTGGTGTAAGCTGAGCGAGAGTAGTTAAGCGCTGAGGAAGAGACAAGGTGGTGATGAGATGTGAGAGGGTGATGGAAGTGGATATGACCACAGGAGTCGGTTGTGTAGACATATTTGAATGATCTTGAGATTGAGCGATGATATCTTCGTCTGGTAGGGAATCAGAGTCCATCTCTTCATCTTCCCCATCTAGACGTAAGCTATCATCAAATGAAAGTGGGTGAGAAGGCTAACCAGGTTCATCGGGCTGCTCACTTTCCTCTAGCTCTTCCAAACCTGCACATATGCCGGTGAGTATCTCCAGAGCCACTGACACAGTATGTAGCCTCCTCTCAATCCTTTCCAAGGTGAGCGAAGGGGCAGAACGGTGACCGTTCAATTGATGATCAAGGGCTTCTGTGAGATCCTGGGACGGCTGACAATGAGCATTGGGTACGCGAATTCTGATAGGCTTACCAATTGAGAGACGAGGCTTATGACTCGATCGACGACACTCGGAAGATTTATATCGATCAAGCCGTCTATGAGAGGAACGATGGTTTTTGTGGTGAGAGCGATGAGATTTATAGACTGATCCGCCTCTGACCCAGTAGTGACCACATTTCTTAGGACGCCTACCACTCAGCATAAGTAAAAACGGAAGATGGAAATACGCACCACATAAGAGAAGTCGGGCCAAAAGAGTTCTCCCATCTCCCAACTCATCTTCATCATCCATCATTCCGTTGGATTTCTCCTTCCCTTTCCCATTTGGTTTTCTGTTGCTCGTCTGATGGCTGTCACGTGTATGATCCACTTGACAGATGTCCACGATGGTAGATAAGGCCATAGGATGTCGTAGTAACGCCAGCTTGAAAGGCTCATTATCGGATGAGAGAGAATAGAGGGCTTGGGCTGTCATATGTTAGCTGCGTCCAGCAGTCAGAGCCGGTGACTGACCAGCAGCGACGACAACACCAGGCCCCAACATCTCCCTGCGGTCAAGAATCTGAATTAACAAACCCTCCACTCCCATTCCCATGACTCCCTGAAGCGTCTTATGACTCGTCTCGGCCAAACTCCATATCAGGGTAATCACATTTTCAGTAAGCTGCAGAAGATGTTTCCGGGCTTGCAGCTGGTCGTCTGTTAAGCGACCTTGTACTGGAGTAGAAATGGCTTGAATAGTCGTTGAGATCTGAGTATCAGCCTCGACTATGAACTGCTCAACTGTCGAGCTCACTTTACCGGATAAGACACCAAGATGCGAGATGATACCCTTGTTGAACATCTCCCCACATAGTTCATGACCTCCATCAATGGCAAGATTTCTGTTCATGAGCGGCCTAGATGAGGACCAGATCTACTTACCTCAAAGCTCCAGATGCCTCGACGACCACTTCGTCCACTGAATCTGACAAACGTTCAATGAGCTCACCTACGACGTTGCGGGATTGAAATAGCCGTCGAGTGGCAGGATCGTCTTGAATGAGGTTGCAAATGGCTGCACATGCCCATGTTCGATCGGCGTGTGAGGGTGATTTAAGCTGTGGTCTATCAGCGTCCCTCCTAGATAAGACTGACGTACACCGCTCGAAGCAAGAGAGAGACAGGGGAGGCATTGATCGAAGCTGGACAAACCTTTTGCAGCACCGGCAACATTTGCTTCTCCTTGGTGGGATCGACTTTACCCGCTGCCTTGCCTGATCCCAAATGAGAGTCGGGCACTCGTATGGGATTGTGCCTCCATGCTTGAGTCTTCTTTTTGTATTGTGTCTTGCCCATGATGAGCTGCTAGCTGCTCGCTGTTGCACGACTAAGTTTTTCTACTTGTAAGCTATAGGAATTATTATTACCCTTGGTCACATTGGACGTTGAAATTCTGGAGACAAAACGACCGTGGGAAATATAAAGGCAGGTCACGTGACCCTCATGAAACCTGAGTTTAAATCGAGCAAAGGTCGGTTCAAGCAAGACCATACAACTGAACATTTTCACCATCAAGGTTCTCTGCATATCGGATGAGATGACAAGACGAGACTACAACGACATGCAATCGACCTCGTCTCGAACTCACGAGACGTCGTACGTTGAAGATATGCCGGCGGCATGGGGAAAGATAAGGTTTATCACCGGAACCTCGGCGCCGGAACATATTCCGGTGATAAACCGGTCAGTCTTCGACCTTTGTCATGACATGAACAGCATCACGACAAGAGATGTATCATTCCACCTCGAAACCTGACGAGGTGTTCATTGCCTCTTCTGTTTACCACACAGAACAGATATCTCCTCGATTCACAATATGTCAGGTCCGAGTCAACCAATCGGGTCTCCACTGAGTAGATGGGAAAGCATAGAACGACTTAGTAGAAGACTATCAATAGAAGCGGCCGTTCCTGAGGTCATCCCTCTGCAATTGGAATTATCGCATTCTGCTTCTCGCCCTCTTAGAACAAACAGCCGATCAGAGCGACAATCCGTCAAGTTGGATTACGATGAGGACGTACATGAGAAGAGATCAGGGGAGCGAGAAGGGTCGACTAAATCGAATGGTGCATTGTCCGATATACAAGAGAAAGAGAAGGATGTAGAGGTTGGAGAAAATGTAGAAACCAAAGATTCTGAAGTGATTCCCTCGGTCAAGTTATCGAGGAATAGGTTAATCCTAATCGGGGCTGCTATGTTCTTTTCGAATTTCACTTCTGTGAGTCTTCCCTTCTCTGTTTACAGACGAAATGCTAAGATTAAAGACGATTTCTACATCCACTGTTATGCTGTCGATTCCTTCTTTGGCAGAGGATCTTGGTATATCCGTTTTGTCTGCTCAATGGGTGAGTCTCTTGACTCCTCTATCACTGTCTTCTGGCTGATAGAGAGGTGGCATCTGCATGGGGACTTTCTTTCGCTTGGTAAGTCGATCCGGAGGGTAGATCGTCGAATTGACCGGTAGTGGTATCCTCATATCGGGTCGACTTGCAGATATGTTTGGACGACGAATACAACTCATGGTAGGCTTGAGCATAGTGGTTGTAACTTCTTTGATCACGAAATTCATGCGTGTGAGTTTCCTTTTCAGCATATCATATTTCTCGCCTTTTCGGTAAGATCCCTTGTCATGGGAGTATGTCTTTCGGATGTTAGCTGATTGTCAGGTCAGAATAGCCATCTGTGTCCTTCGTGGTATAGGAGGATTCGGAATGTCACTCGCTTCCCCAGCAGCATTCGGTATTTTGGGTACGACATTCCGAGAAGAACCAGCTAGGACTATAGCCTTTTCAATCATGGGGATGGGATTACCCGTAGGAGGTTCGACGGGTCTTATCATTGGTGGTGCCGTGGCTAGTGCAGGGAGGTAAGTTTGACATTACTCCTTGATCCACGTCCGTCTCTAATCTACCATTTTCATCGTACAATTTATATTTTGAAATGGAAATGCCGGACGATAATGCTGTGGAGAGACGATGTTTCGGTTGTGATTCGAGTGAGATTTTCCTGAGACGAGTGGGAAATGATGAAGATGTCGTCGAATAGCAGTGTTTGCTGACAGACAGACACGGCTGGTCATACGTCTTTTTAGTCATCATGGGTTTCGCTTTAGTCCCCCTCACCTTAGTCTTCTTCTTCGTCCCTCCGGAACCTAAACGAACATTATCCCCTGGGTGGATCAAGACGATCGATTGGTTTGGTGCTTTTCTGATCGGTGGAGGGATTGCTCTGTTCTTATTCTCGATCACTCAATCTGGTCTAGTAGAACGGGGATGGTCAGAACCATGTGAGTTTACTCTTTCATTTACAACGCTTTATGTCCTGATTTGTTTATCACTTCATTCCGCTTCTCGACCTCTCGTTCCTAACTTGCGCACTCTCAAGATTGTCGCAGAGAATTCTCAGTTAAATCAATACGATTTGGTGGACATAGTTATAGCTATCGCGGATTCATGACCAGGTCAGACGCATGACTCACATTCAGACGTTCCAGCTTGCACCGGTATATCCATCCTCATGTTACTCGCTTTTGGATTTTGGGAACATCACGTGGAACATCATCTTTCACATATACTACAACCAATTCTTAAATTATCTCTCTTGACAAGACATAATTACAAAGTCGCAAGTATTATCGTTTGCGCTTTCTGTTCTTTCTCTTGTACGGCAGGATGGATTTTCATGGCTACTGTTTATTATCAAGAATATAAAGGTTATTCACCTTTATTGAATGCTATACATGTTATTCCTGCTACTTTATGTGGGATAATAGCAATGGTGAGTGATTCGGTGTTTTTTCCTCTCACTTGTGACCCATTCAAAAGTCGTGAGACTGGCTTGGTATGCCAAGACTTAGACCTTTTGACACTCAGCACCAATCTCATCTCTAGATCTCCTTACACGAGAAAAACGTATGAGAGGAGAAGAAGAAATCGGAGAGAAAATAGCTTATACTAAACACGTAGGCCGCCGTCATGTACCTAGCACCGAGAATTCGCGCTCCATACTTACTTATGACAGGAGCTATCCTCGGAGGGTATGTCCTCTTTTTTTCTACGTAGAATTCCACTGATCAGAAAAGCGTGGCAAACTTATTGTATGCTGTCGAACCTGATGGTCTGACCTATTGGGCGGCGGAATTACCGGCACAAATTTTGTTACCTTATTCGACGGATATGATGACTGGTGTAGGGTCTATCTTGATGGCTAATTTGGTTGAACAGTAAGTCAACTTCATCTTCTCCATCCACATCTACACCCACATTTATATCAGAATAAACATCCATTTTCCCCCAGAGAGTCATTTCCACATCCAATCTTTCTATCTAATCTCACGACCAATCCTCCTCAAATCTGACTGCGATTCCTCGACTGAACACATCCCACCTCGAACTGTGTCAGCAATGACTCCATATGTTTGACAGTTTGTTATGACGCTCATTCGGAATAGACATGAACAATCCCTCGCTGGTGGATTACTTCAAACAGGCGTTCAGACCGCTATCCCTACTTCAATATGTATAGTTTCACTCGTACAATCCAATCGAGCTCAAATCACCGGTAGTCTCCGAACGGGATTAAGAGATGGGTTTTGGTTTTCCTCCGCATGGGGTTTCTTCGGTAAATCTCTTTTCTTTTCCGTTTTCCCCCATCGTTTCATTTTTCCATCGAGTCATCTTACAATCAACCATCCAAGTGGATACACTGAAATCATTCCTTTTGACTCATCTTTCCTTTCCTTGTCTTTTTGACCATAAGAAATTCACCGCCTCACACAAGATCAGCTAGTGATAGAAACCACGTTTCGTTCTCATCGTTCCCTCCGCAATAATCAATCTCATCCCATTCCCCCCACATCATCGTGAAACCTATTCCCCTTAGACTCTCAGACTTTTGACCCTAGAATGGGTGAATGATCGTCTGACCATGAATCCCACCACCCCACCCCACCTCATCCAACCACGCTCCACCATCCATCCATCCATCCGGCATCTGGGCGTCGAGGAACTCTTTTCTCACATTCAGCCGCATGCCTCATTTTCGTCTCATTAGGTAAAGTCGGTCTGGCCAAAGATGTAGGATATCAATATGGGATACGTAAACGACCTGAAGAAGAGACGAGTGGGAATGATACGGTTCAAGAGTGAATCAATATACTTATTTGTAGCTATAACATATGAAACAAACATGCATTTTTCATCTTTTACAACCGTTTGAGAAATCACGTTCAATCGGAAAGTTCATTCCATGTATATCTCATTTTAAGTGTTCTTCACACCTACCCTGCCTGGCCTGCATGATCGTATAGAGACTGTCACGCAGCACGAACGAAAAGGAGGAAGTGTTCGACTTGACGTTTTTGATTCTGCTATGTACTTTCTCATATCGATGTGAGAAGTTATTGAGTTTTATATGAGATGGAAGTACACTTTGACACTCCTACGTCTCAGCAATCAGGGGTATAGCCTAGAAGATTTGAAGGAAGGGGAATCTATCATAGATAAGCTTATAAGGTCAGTGATAGATCTTAATCCAAACCATGAGGAATCAACCCCACAACCCACGTAGTTGCCTTCCCCCCCTCCCCCCCCTGAACTAAATGTGAGAGAGTTGATCGTCAATGATGCGACCTACCGACTAAGCGACCAAAGACGGGAAGCCAAGAGAAACGATCTTATCCATCAACGTCCATTTCGACCTAAACTATTCAGACTCTCAGAAGGGAAAAACACTCAAATCCCATCATGAATCAGATCGGTGGGGTGGGTCAGTACGTATCATCTCGACGACTCTTCCGTCTTTCCTCACTTTGAAATACCTTTGTCCGTTGTCCTGTGTCCTGTGGGTCGAAACTAACTAGTTGTATAATCTTTCCGGTTCTACCCGTTACCACCGTACCGTACGGCCTTGTCTTCATCCTATGAATCTTGAGTTTCAATTCCGAGATTGGACGATAATCATACCTATCCATCGTCTCATTGATCATACAATCGAGATTGAAGATCAAGAAATCAAAAGATGAATGATCTTCTCCCTCGTTTTTATCATCTCTGATTGATTCACGTGATGAAACCCCCCATTTGAAAAGAGCTCATTGGTCATTTCCTGTCCAATATTCATGTCAGTATTGGAAGATAGACAATGGGAAAGTTAAGTTTGTTTAGTGAAAGTGCGTCGGTCATATTCGAGTCGAAAAGAAAAGTAGGAGGATTTTGAAGTCGTCAGTGAATTGAAAGATGGATCATCTTCCGATTCAGATCTAAAACCTAGACAATCATAAATTCCCTCAAAATTCGAAAACGTCGCCATAATCGCCATACTACCGATCAGCAACCATCAATCTTTAAAGCTTCCTAACGCACCATCATCCTTCGAAAATAATCGGCCGAACGAATCGACGGTCCTCGTGATTACACCTTCTCTCCTTCTCCCCCCCTTACACTTCGCTTGTATCGTTCTTTCCTCATCCCCCAAAGGCGGTAGAAACACGTTTCGAGATCGGCTGTATCGGCCACTGCGGAGTTAGAACCTGATCATCATTCTTCGTATGTCTATAGATCAATCATCAAGTGGGGCTATCGTCCGACCGAGGTCCCGAGGGAAAAGGGAGAAAAAAAAGGTATATAAGGGTCTCCAGGGGTAACACTTCCTTCTTCAACCAACCTGATTGTTTTTTCCCACTTCAATTGCTCAATTCAATACAACTCGCAAATCAGACCGATTTCCTTCATTCAAGATGAACTCTACTACTGCTGTAAGTCTTCTTGAGATTTCCCGAGCCCTATGACCTTATCGTGCGCGGGTTTAGAGTGGAAAAGAAGTGGCGGGATGGAGGAGCCCATCAACACTGTGTTGTCGTTGGAGGAAATAGTCATTGAGGAAAGACCACACGCTGATAGTTAGGCTCTCGTCAACAACTGTGATGGCACTTGCTCTACGTGCAACGAGAAGTAAGTCGATAGCTTCTGCTTAGCTCCTCGTAGCCCCTTCCTCCCTCCCCATCGTCGTGTCGATTCCATCAAAGTCTGATATCAACCAATCACTCTCGCTCCGCGACACTACCTCCCACCCCTGCCAGTGCTTTGTAGATCGATAGGGGGGAAAGTATGATACTCACACTCAGCTGCTCCTGCGGTGCCACTTGCGGATGCAAGAAATGAGCAGGTCAACTCGATGGCACCTGTCGTTCGTTGTGTTCGTCCTTTGACAAATCGAGTTTTGTAGAGTCTCTCCCCATTCTTCACAGTCCACATTCCAACCTCGCCACTCGTTCATTTTCATTTTGCCAGAAGAAGCCAGTATATGCGGATGCAAACTCTTCCCTTCATTAACATGACGTGTTTAGCTTGCACGGAAGATGATATCTTTGAGAGATCTAGGAGCGTTCTGAGATCAGTCAGATCGTTCATCACCTCTGCATCCCCTCTTTCCTTCGACCATGATGATGCGACGCCCTCGTTGGCGTTTTGCAATCCGCTCGATTTTCTCATTGTGGTTGTTGTCGCTGTTGTCGCGGCAAGACAAAAGGGAAGGTAGTGAGCCACATGATGAAGGGGAAATATACGAACCTTCAGTTCAAGATGAGGCAGAATTAATCCCTCAGAGCGCCGAGATGGTACTGGTCGTCGAAGGGCGAATGTGATACCTCCTGATTCATCAGCTTCATACGCTCATTGAGTACATTGTGTGGCCAGAGGGAATGAGTGGACGGAGAAGATTATGACTTACCAGGTAATCGACTGGGTTCTTTGAAACTGAGCATGACTTCGAATAAAGGGAACGCATTCAACGCCAATACCGCCATACTCAACCCTTTTTGTATGACGACCAAACTCAGGTGAATCTGACAATCAGCAACACATCACTACACAGTCTTCTCATTCAATCAAACTCTTATCTAAACATCTGAGGACATATAGCGCAAATAAAGCAGAAATGAGCATGATAGGGCATAGAAGAGACCAGTAGGAAATGATATCAAAGATCTCAAGACTCGGGTTGAAGAACAACGCAGAGGAAGTGAGGACGGTAGGAAATATAGGAAAGACGTAAAGACTTACGGTGAAAAACAATGCAGAGTAAGTGAGAACAGTAGGAAATAAAAAAGCCGATACCGTAAACAACATAGAACCAAGGAACAGTTGATCGATATCATAAGCGTAAGAATCGGTTCTTTGTCGAAGTACGTTCCAACGTTTTCCTATCAAGTTAATTCTGTTTCACTTACCTCTATATGACATCTATCATATACCCCCTTCTCCGATAATCTATCTCGGGAGAATTGGTGATGATTTGTGTCTCTTGACGTAACCTAATAGAGGTAAAGCAAAACAGAGGGAAGATCGAGGTTGTATATATTTGAATGAAATAAAAATGGAACAATAAACTGACCTCTGAATAAATTCCATAAACCTGATAAAGATTCAATTTGCCATCCACATAATTTAGACATGAACCAATAACATCCTTCCATATGAACGAACAACAATTTGAGTAAATCCGATATCATACATGATGATATTGTTAATCCTCCTAAAGAACCTAAAGATAAGATATCCACAGTTTTCTCGGTATATTCGATTAATAAAGGTGTGAGGAAATCTTCTCATTAGCCCATGCTTTTCGTACCCATGATTAACTTGATAGGGTTGTTAGTGCTTGGTCGATGTGAAGGAGGGATAGAAGGAAAATGCACTCACTTCCCCATTGACTGATGAATGAAGTGAAGGTGGAACAGAAAAAGTTACTCAGAGGAGTGTTTAATTTGAGACCGACAGGCCAATCGTCTAGCCATTTCAGAATTGAGATGATGGTTCGAATGCCGTGTTGCTATGTCTTAGCTATATTCAGAAAGACGAGTGGGGACTTACTTGGAAGAGAGCGGGGATAGCGGTTATGAGAACTGGTTTGGAGAGGAGTAACATATTGCGAAGTGTATATCCGAGAATTAAGTCGTTCTGCCATAAGCAACAAATCACCCAAAAGAGGCGGAATTTAGTATAGCTACTGCCCCAGTAAGACGGGATGATCGACGGGAGCAGGAAAAGCAGATAATGGCAAACTGACTAGAATAAGCCAAATCATATTCCAAAATCTTTCCTGTTAGCGGAAACCGAAACATGTCGGGAAGGGAACCATACACGATGTAATCCCTACTTCGCACTCCCACATCTACGTCAGTCTTCATAGCCTGTTTGAACTTCTCAGAAGCAGATGATTGTTGTCCCAATCTTAAACAAATCTGTTCAACTGGGTATCGTCAACTTCATCTTTCATCCTTTCGTCACCAGTTCACCTTAGAGATCCAGGTCGGTCTTTTGCTCCTCTCCTCAGAACGGTCCGAGTCAAATTGATTGAGTGGGGTCGGGGTGAATGCACAATTCCTGATGCGGGATAGCATGGATTTGACAATTCGAATAAGGAGGTGAGATGAAACTCACCAGTAGCACTATGTTGTCGTAACGAACCGGACTTCCTTCCCAGCATATTACTCTCGGACAGAAAGACGAACCACCCTGCCAATATGCGTAAAGGTAACATAGACAATCGTACCGGTCTAAGTAACTCCATGCCAAAAGTGAGGAATCGGGAGGGTTTCCCTGATGGTCGATTATGGTCCAAAGCTTGGATCTCTTTCTGAGCGAGAAACGTTCGATTCAACTATCTCATCAGTCCTCTTCCGTATCCCTGTAATCCCCTTGCTAATGGATAGGGAAATTCAGGAGGGTAACTTCCTCAGCTCAGCCAGAACCGGGCTTTCTCCCAAATGAGTGACTTGGCTCAAAGAGATTTATCAACGTTGAATCGAAAGACGAACCATAAGGAATCTGTCATGGTGAAGGAGTAGTGTCATGTATCGTGAAAGAACTCACCAAAGGTATGATGTTCTCAATCCCTCCTGAAGAAAGAGAAGCGACACCATATTCATCTTGTTTCTCCATCTCCATCCTACAAAGCTGCTCTTCCCTCTCCACTTTCGTGAGGACCGTTTTCGCAATAGACCCTCCATAGAAGTCCACGGAAGCACCTCTACCATTTGACATACCTCGAGGTCGAAGGGAAAGGTATCGAAGACGAGTAGGATCAGGAGGGGTAAAGCAGATCATTTCTACTATGATTGGTTCACTATGTATCAACTCCACCCCCCACTTCAATACCAGACGATTTGATCAATAAGCCATACAAAAATTCAAGTAGGTCTGAAACCATAGTTAAGAACTGACCTTGTTGAGATCCGCCCATCTTTACCTATCCTCATCTTCAACCTTCCACCAGATTTATAATCATTTTTAGTGGGTGGTCCTGAACTCTTGAAGTTGTCGTTCGTCTCATCTTCATCTGCTTCGGAGTCATTCAACACTTCACCTAAAACTTCAGGTTTGTGAGATATGGTGGGAAGATGATCTACCACCTTTTCTATCAGCCAAGCTTTTGAGTGAAAGATTGGATTTCTGACTGGAGTGCAGAAGGAGCATGGGGAAAAAAAGAGTTCAAGCGGCGGGGATACTAAAAGGAGAAGAAGCCATCACCCGATTGGAAGATCGAGACAAGGGGCGAGAGGGTGGAGGAGGGCAGGAAGATAGCTTCAGACTTGGGAGATCGTGGAGAGTTAGACATGAAGAAGACACATACCCTTTGTGGGACCACTGAGACAATGGTGATGACGCAGAGTAGTGCATCGGGGGTCTTCCATCCTATCACCACCCCGGTCTCTACTTGTATACTCTTAGGCCAGAACACACGCATGTTGAGAGAAGGTGTTCCTTGTTTTATGGTATCTTCATGGTGGATTCGTGACAGGTGAGTAGATGCGACAAGGTGGTCAGAAGAGAGATAGTTTGCCTTTATTCATAGGAGATGCCATGCCAATCGACTAATTACCCGGTCACTGCGTGGTCCATGAGCCATGGTGCATCGTGATCGTCCACCGGTCACTGACCACTGACCACTGGTGGAGCATTACAATCTTGTACAATGCCAACAACAGCGTCGCGATGGATAAGAAACGTTCTGCATCAAGACCTATATATCACATCGTCCATCCATCCACCCTCCTCGTTCCTCCCCTTCGTAACTATATGAGATTAAAGAGCAAAGCATCCGCAGAGTAAAAAAATCGTTTATCAGATCCGGCCACATCACACGAGCGTTTTGGGGTTCAAGGAGTGAATCATCACCATCATCGTCTTCATAACCTCCTACTTTTGCAGATTTCCATGTCCATCGAGTATAAAGAGGATCACCGAAAGGAATGGAAACCTCGAGCTGATCAACTTATAGGAGGAAAGCGGCTGCACCGGCGAACAAGGCTCCGATAGCAGGGACGAGAGGACCCATCTTAAAAGCAGCCATAGCGCCCGAAGTACCAGAGGCAGAGGCTGATGGAGCAGCCGAGACGGGAGTCGAGGAGGTCGACTTGACAGAACTGGTGGTGGAAGAGGTGCTCGCAGGTGCCGAGGTGGCAGCGACGGAGCTCTTAGATGTAGTAGTTGGGGCTGCGGAGGATGCTACGGACGCCGCACTGAATGTTAGCGATAGGACAATATCGTATTTGATCAGGGGTCAGTAAAGGAAGGGTAGCATATGAAGTAAAAATGAGTAAAGTGAAATAGACGTACGAGGAAGCACCACTTGAAGCCGCAGAGGTGGACGAGACGGAAGCCGAGGCGGGACTGCTAACCGAGGCTGACTGGCCGATACAGCTACTGTCGCCGGACTGAATGACGAGAGGCGACGAGTAACCAATGGAACCGGTCGAGTCGGTGATCTTGAGGGTGATGTTGGTGCCTGCAAAAGTCAGCATCGAGGTTTGTGTGATGACATTGATGATACGGAGACGATGTGACTGAGAGTGGAGGCGTCTATAGGAAAGATTGTGGTCATTGAATAGAAGAAAAGCTCACCTGAGGCGAGATTGACGGTCCATGTCAAGGGACTCGAAGTGGCATCCGAGGAGATGGTCTCAATGGCGGCGGCGGTGACCTGGCCACCAGGTATGACGGCGCTGTGGGTGAGCCACTTTTCTTCTCATCAAAGTGGTGATGCACCAGCGGGAGTGAAGGACGGAGGAAATGCTGCCTAGACAAGACAGAGTATACAGCATTGCGATAAACTGGAGAAGGTTCAGGTTGCCACCCGAGCCTAAGTAGCTAACACTACCCGCAAACGTCAGAATCGGTGAAAAAGCTTTGGGAGATAGACCGCAAAAGTCAGGACGAAAGAGGGATACAAGGAGTAAAGAGGTCATATGAAGAAGGGGAGGGGTTGGATGATATGAACCGGTCGATACTCACATGATGTATGGAGCACTACCACCGGAGAACGTGAGTGCTGCGGGTTCTATTCATCGGTCAGTCTTCTACTGATGTATTGTAGATACAAGTGAGAGGCAGTCATCGACGAGGGTGACAAGTGATTGGACTCACGACACTCCACGAGAGAAGGCTGAAAGTCAGCATGATTCTGCGGTTGTTGTTGTCATTGTTATTGTTGATAGACAAAGGAAGGTTGGGCGACTTTCCAACAGATGAGTCAACTCACGGGCGTGTTGATACTCTGAGCCAAGGCTGAGCCTAAGAGAGCGAGCAAAGAGAGTTTCGCGAACATTTCGATGGTGATGTCTGTGGATAATGAAGGATGAAGTGGTGGTAGTGAAGAGAGAAAGAGTGATGATGAAGAGAAGAAGAAGAAAGGGATAAGTAAGTAGTAGTAGTGAGACACGGGCCACGGGCCACGGGGGGGGGGGAAGAATAGAGTGTGGGAAGGAAACGGGAACGAGGCAAGGGGGGCGGTTAGGGACAAAGGGATCTGTGCGGTGCGCGGTTCACGGTGCACGGTTCATTCTAGCAATTGCCACACACAAGCCTCAAACTCTGTTAATGGTTCACTAAGGGAATTATGTACTGACTGCGCATCGGCCAAGTCAACCTTGTTGTTCCTTGACGCACAATGGATAGGAACTGAAAGCTTGGACGCTGTGCGGAACCGAACTTCGCGCACGACACGAAATCTCTTCACGCACGACAAAATCACGTGATAAAGCGTTAGGCATGCAGCACAGAGACGTTAGGCGCACGCAGGGACACCCTTCCGTCCTCCCCCCCTCCCCAATTGTCCTGTGGCCAGAGTTGCTAACCTACTCCATGATCTATGCATAGAAAGATCCTGGTTTTTACACGGACATGTAGAGATCGTCCCCCTCTATTGGTCAGTAAAAGTTTCAGGCTCAAAGGTCAAGAACTGACCGAGATAAACTGATCTCCCTTCCACCCCTTCTCCCCATGAATTTCCGGCCGCCTCAGAGCCTATACTGACTGGAAGGTATTCAATGGGGATTATCGAGGGTCCTGAGAACGATGGTCAGTGTCTCAATATCATAGCTTATCTCCTGTAAGTTGCAGAAAGTGATGAAGTTAATTGATATTACTTGAAAGTATGAGAAAAGTGGAAGGGCGATCTGTGCACAAGAAGCCACGTGGTTTGAGACGCCTAACTTGATTCTGCGGCATGCCTAACGGCTAGTCACGTGATTTTGTCGTGCGTGAAGAGATTTCGTGTCGTGCGCGAAGTTCGGTTCGCTGTGCGCTTTGCCCTTGCCTCATTCCTCGATGCAGCCGGCAGCCAGCTCGGACAAAGAACTCGTCATCACCATCGGACGATCTTCAACCACGTCGTCGCGTCTTCACGCGTCACTCCTCAGTCCTCACCCCACTGATACTGCTCTTCCCACACCGTGCCTAAAAGTGGAGGTCGTCCACCCGACTCAACCACCCACGCACTGTCCATCCAAGACCAGTAGTATTCCAACAACTCAACCTCGCGACCACACTACCACCACTTTCTTCTTGTCTTCTCAATTACCCAGCACAGCACCATCCTCATTATACACGACTCGCGGGGCGCAGTGACTACTGAATCACCCACTCGTCAACGCCCCGGCGCCCGATTCAAAAAAGACCCTGCGATGCCCTCAGGGCGGTGTCCAAATCTGTCTCACACGTGGCCGTCTTCATGCCGGTCTATCCCGACATTTCCGCTGGTGGAGAGACTGTGCCCATTCCGTTGTATGGGGGATTGGGTGACTTTGTCCAGGTCAGTCGTCGTCTAATGCACCACGAAGAACCAATCTGGTCATACACATGGGGTATGGACTGATGAATAGTATGTGACGGATTCTGTTTTACCAAATGGGACACCCCTTACGGAGGTTGATTGTCCACCTGACAGCAGTGAACTTACCGTCGAAGGTGACAGAGAATGGACAGTACAAGTATCGCAAGACCAAGTAGTAAGGAGTAATGAAGATGAGGAAGACGTTGTAGACTACGAAGAAGGAGAAGAGAGCATATCATGTGATTGTCATTCGAGAGGAGAATGGACATGTACAAGTTCATCCCAATGTGATTGTGTGTCTTCATTCGGTAGGTCATTTTATGACTTGTACATCGTCTACTGATAAGGTTTAGGTAACTTTTATTCTACTCCTACGTCGCTACAAAGCGTAGGGAGAAAGCATGGAATATTATCGAAGCAAGAGCTGCCAGGGGATCAGGTATTATTGCTTGACGCTCTACCGCCCAATTTACCGTTGGTGGAATGTGGACCTAAGTGCGGATGTGGGGAATGGTGTGCTAATCGGGTCAGTCAACGAGGGGTTAGGTGAGTCAACTTTGCTTGATGACTCCTCACAGATCAAGATATATGAGGTCGACGGGAAAGAAAACAGTGTATGCGAGGAAGAGTTTGAGGTGGGGGTGAAGGGATTGTTGCATCGGAATTCAAATTGGGGCTTTGGTGGTCGATCAAAGTTTTGACCCAGGAAGAAGAGGAGGAGAACGTGGAACGTTGATGTGCACCTGTCCAATTGCCACTTGACTCTCCAGATACTTGACAAGAGTTGTCATGATCACAGATTAGACAAGATATCAACGAAAGACGGAGTCGGGAAATAAAGTGATTCGTCAGACTGACTTTCAGAACCAAACTATCCGTCCAACCTACCCCTACACAAGGTCTAGGATTATTCTACACTCCAAAAGTTCATCTCTCATCCACGATAAATAACACATCACCCTCCGACTCTGTAAAGTTGATCGATCCTGTGAACCGACTCGACTCGGTATCTCAAATCTTACCAAAAGGTACTTTTATAGCTCTATACGCAGGAGAATATTTGACATCTCTTCAAGCTCATACTCGTTGGGCATCACGTACACATTCTACCTCCTACAGATGTCCTGAGACCTCCCAAGCGTCACTCGATATCCTGGATATTCTAGTCGACGAACTCCCAACAAAGGGTGATTTGAACGAAACCACTCTGTCTCAAGAAGAAACGACATTATCCCAAGGAAGAACCATATCATCTCTGAATGAAACACCAACGATGACTAACGACAATTACATACTATCAATCCGACTTCCGAACCAAACTTGGCACATAGATCCTAGACGTATAGGAAACGTTTCAAGATATATGAACCATTCTTGTGATCCAAATTGTATCATTGAGATTGTTTTTTGGGGTTCAGGGAATGTTTGGCCAAGAGCTGGAGTATATGTGAGTTTATCTTGGATCTCATCACTTGTTCAATTCATATGATCTTTACAATGATGATTTTTTCTTTCTTTTCTTTTTCTTTTTTTTGGGTTATTCTTCATCATTTAGATATGCAATATGATATCATTATCATCCATTATCTTATTGTCTTTTCCTATCGTCTTTTCCTATCGTCCCTCATCACGCTATGAAGGGGAAGATTATTTCATTTACCTCCAAACCAAGTCTTGATAGTATTCAACTGGCTCGATATCTATCTTATTATTCTCCCACTCTCCATGTCAAAACTTGAAAGCTTAATTATTCCTCAATCATGTCAAAAGAATTTCAATCTCATTATGACTCGACGTCAACCTATCAATTTCTCAAGAGCTGAATAATGTAGACACGACGTGATATTCAACCAGGAGAACAATTAACCTTCGATTATTCTTCTGCATCTTCTACCACTCCCTTAGTCCCTCCCACTTCCTCCATACCCTCCTCCCATCCGAGCAACACTCCCGTTTCTTCGTACAAACTTGGAGAAATGGATAAAAGAGTTAAATGTATGTGTCAAAGTTTTAAATGTAAAGGATGGATACCATTTGATCCTACTCTTTGAATCTACCCTACCCTACCCTACGTACGACCCTTTATATTTCCAGCTTATTTCACTCAAACCAACTCTTGCTTCGTTTTACAAACCAATAGAGTACATCATCATATGCATCTGAAATCATCTATGCCAACACGCCATGTATGAAACGACTTCAACTGCTCGTGATGTTCAAATCGATCTTACGTACTTCCTAACCGTCCCAAGATGTTCAGAGCTTCTTGAGCAGAATCCGAGATATCTCCCGTTTTCTCACTCATCAACTTTTTCAGAATATCTTCCATTCTTGTTTTTCTGATTTGGGTAATTTGTTCGTTCTGTTCTTTCATTGAAAGAGATACGACGTGATTGAGTAAATTCAAAATGATCACTATTGCTCTCAATATCAAACCCTCATCTTGCTCATTCTCCCTCTCCCTCTCCTTCTCCTTCTCCTTCTCTCCTTTCTCAGTCTTGTTTCCTTCGCGATTTTCGTTCGGATTTTCGATACCCACTTCCATCTCCGTAGTAGAGTCAAAACCATCCTCTTCATACTCCAACCCCATCATTTCCCACACTCTCTCCCAAATATTCCTCCCATTCATCACTAACAACCTCTTACACGTTTCCCTCGATTCTGTCAATATCGCCAATGCTCCTCCCGCAGCTAATCTCGTTGATAAATCATCCCCATTACTCAAAACTGCCAAAATGTTCAATCTCTCTTTTGACCTAAAATTACCATCTTCCCCACTCCACGCTTCAAAGGCTTTTTCACATGAAACTAAATTACATACGAGTTGTGTTGCCGCTCTACGGATGAGGGTATTATGGTCGATCGTTAATTCTTCTATCTTCGTAAGGATTCGAGTTGGTGTGACTGGGGATGAAAACATTCCGCTGCTCTCTTTCCCACTTCCATTCTGTCTTGCCGACGAATAGTTCGTGGAGTTTTTCCTTTGGATTTGATCAGAAGAAGGGGGATCATTTTGAGATAAGGATGGGAGAGAAGAGGAATGAGAAGGTTTGGAGGGATGAGAAGGAAATACGAAAGAATAGAATATTCTTGTTGAATGTTCTGTAGAAATGGAAGATAAATTCGTTAATCCCATCAAAGATTCGAATTGTAATAACGTATTTGATTCCAGTAATAATCTACAAAGTGGTGAAATAGCATCTAGGGAGGTGGTTTGATAAGGAGGAGTGAAAAGTAATTGAGGTGGTGTTGTTATTATCATCTTTGCCATTGCTTGTATAGCTGGTATTATATCATATTCTTCTTCAATACTTTCAACTATCTTCGTAGTTGCGTGGTTCGTATTTGTCAATCCAACATTTTCGTTTACTTCATCTTTCAAAGTGGATTCATTTGTCAAGGAAGTAGACTTGTCTTGAGAGTCTTGTGCTTTGGTATTTGTTGAAGAATCCAAACTGGGATCGTAAACAACCAAAGAAGGAGGTATCAAATCCCTAATTAAACTTGATAAAACTTTATATCCTCCATCTTTCAAAAACAAACTTCTATTCTTTACATCTTCCACAAGATTCAAACATAATCTTCCTAGATTTTCCTTTACAAGTTTACTCTCTGCACGTATCAATCCACTTAAAGCATTGACAACACCATTATCAATCACTTTCTTAGTTCTTTCCTTAACCATCTCCATTTCTACCATTGGGTCCAATTCCAGTTCCACTTTCTTCCCAACTGCCATAGAACGAAGTTTTTTGATTTGTTCTTCTTCTTCCGTTAAATTCCTCTTTGGATTGGTAAGATTGACAAGAATGGTAGTGATACCATAACAAATACCTGAATCCACAAGATCAGATTTCACCTCATTATTCATTTCACCTCTAGGGACAAGAGGCAAACTACCTCCTTTTGGCGTTGGGATGGGTGATAAAGAAATGAGTGATTTGAGGAATTTATCATTGTGAGAAAGGAGATTTTTGATATGAGGTCTGAGAGAAAGTATGGAGATACCTTCTAATGTTTCTGATAAGATGGAAGAAGAAGAAGGAGAAGATTGAATGAGAGAAATCATCCGTTCACATATCTCCACATCGTCAATTTCCAAATTATCCGATTCGGTTGATGTAGTTGTAGAAGTGGGTTGGATATCACGATCAGCACTTGATAATTTGGCAAGTGATACAGAACATAAAACTCCTAATTCAGATCCCATTGTCATACCTCCTTTTAACCAATCCAATGCACGGGAACGTATCAATTCTCTTCCCGATTTTGTAGATGTGGCATGGACGAACATTTCGGCTAATGCGAGTTGAAGGGAAGAGGGTAATTCGGCAGCTTCGAGTAAAACGCTCAAAGCATCTTCTTTACCGGCTTCACTTTCGAAGGTCGAAGTGGTGAGTATGTCGGTACATGTTGCAGGGTGAAGAGGGTATAGATGAGAGATGAGACAAGTGAAAGGGATATATTCTTCTGGAGGTCTGTCTTCGGAGAATGTGGAGAGTAAAAATGGTCGAAGGGTTGGGATCAAATCTTGGGAAGAGGGTCGGTGGGTTTCCTCATGATCCTTGGAGTTATCATATTTGGGGTTGAATTGATTGGACCATTTAGATAAGATAATGAGGGAGATGGACTTGGTTTCTCTGTTCGAGCTTGACAAAGATGTAGGGATGAGTTGTAAATCCGACTGCGAGAGGTTGAGAGGTTGGGAAGAGGCTGTACGTCTGAGCAAGGCATTTAGGGAAGTTAAAGAGTCATTGGCGTTGTGGTCGTTGTTGGTCGTCATTGCGTCGGGTCTAAGTCGTCGAGATCGCGAGGTCGTGAGTAGTAAAGTAGTTGTAAGGTTTCAAAGTAGCTTGGACACGGGAATTGCGTAGCAAAGTAGCAATTCTCCCACGGTTGATAAGAATGGTCACTGGTACGTGACTGGCATAACGGGGTGACTTCGTGGAGCCGAATCACTGTACTCCTCCCTCCGTCCATCCTTCATCGCCCATAACAAGAAGGCATAACCATCCCTTCCTCTCCCCGAGGTTCAGGTACTCACACAGTAGTAACCCTGGTACCACCCCCAACCCACTCTCATCAATTGTACTTCCACACCATCATGCGATCTCATCATCTCCTCAATCTCTTACTCCTCTTTCCATTCCTTTCTCTCACCACACCCAGTCTTCTCCCTCGTCGACCTCAACCGAAATCATACGACACACATTCCTACTATACTTTAGACTTACACCCATCTTCATCCCTCACACAAGCTAAAACCATCTCCTCTTCTCTTGGTGTGGAATTGATAGAACCCTTAGGCGAATTACCTGGTCATTGGATAGTCCGCACACCAGGTGAAACCCCATCACATTTAACCCCAAGGTCGATACAAGATCCAATCATCAAACGATGGCATTCATTAAGATCCAACTCGAATCAAAGTAAATCACATTTACGTTCTCTCACTCCATTGCATTTGAAACAACGGGCCAAACGGACTTTTCCACATGAAAACGGATTACAACTGTTGGACAAGAGGAGAGAGAATGTGAGACAGGACGAAGCGGAATTATGGTATGCTCAAAACGAATTACATTTACAAGATCCAATGTTACATCAACAATGGCATTTGATCAATACTCAAATGCCAGATATAGAATTGAACGTTACTGGTTTATGGGGCAAAGGTGTGACTGGGAATGATGTGAAAGTTGTTATCGTGGATGATGGATTGGATATGGAATCTGATGATCTTAAAGATAATTTTGTGAGTGACCATGTTATTTCTCACTTTTAAGTCCCCTCGTCATTCTACTGCTTCATCAGCGGGTGGTTTTGTGCTTCATCACCGAGATCCTACTCTGTCACACGACTTCTGCCCTATTGTGATAATCACATTAAGCATCGCAGACTCACCACATGCTCACATACAGTACCCCGAAGGATCATACGATTTCAATGACCATACCGACCTTCCCGTTCCCCGATTGAGTGATGATCAACATGGTACCCGTTGCGCCGGTGAAATAGCCGCTGTCCCGAACGATGTCTGTGGAGTCGGGGTTGCCTACACTTCTAAAATCGCCGGCGTCAGAATTCTCTCTGCACCCATTTCCGACGCAGACGAAGCGGCCGCTTTGAATTATGCATATCAACTGAACGAGATATACTCTTGTTCTTGGGGTCCACCGGATGATGGGAAATCCATGGAAGCACCAGAAGGTATCATCCTCAAAGCTTTGGTCAATGGCGTTCAAAATGGTAGGAATGGAAAAGGTTCTTTATTCGTCTTCGCTGCTGGTAACGGAGGAGGAATGGACGATCAATGTAATTTTGATGGATATACCAATTCAATCTTTTCGATCACAGTAGGAGCGGTGGATAGGAAAGGTTTACATCCTTATTATTCAGAATTATGTTCGGCAATGATGATGGTTGCTCCTAGTTCAGGTAGTGGGGATCATATCGTGGGTTTAGTCGACCTTTTCTTTCATTATCAAATCACTATATGTACTGAGCAGTTTGGTTGACCATTAGCATACTACGGATGTCGGGAAAGATAAATGTGCTCATACGCATGGTGGAACTTCTGCTGCCGCTCCTCTGGCAGCAGGAGTTCTCGCACTTACACTTTCTGTCAGGTGAGTATATCTGATTGAACCCCTGCTCAGAGCTGAATGTTAGGCCCGATTTGTCTTGGAGAGATTTTCAACATATAGCAGTGAGGAATTCAGTATTTTTCAACCCCGATGATCCAGATTGGGAGAAAACGGCCGCTGGAAGAATGTTCAGTTACAAGTGTAAGTCATTCTTCCTACTGCTCGTCATAGTCCTACATAAATTCTCAGCTGTTGGCCTACTGTCCACATACACCAGCGATTGCCCCACGAGGCAACAATTGTCATTGTTCGCAGTGACGAACACAAGCGTCAAACCCCCAGCAGCGCTCGACCTCAATCACCATATTCATGATGGAGGTCATGTGCAGTATCAGATAAGCTGACTCACTGACGGATACGGTCGAATAGACGCAGGTCGTTTTGTCGCCGCAGCCGAATCTTGGACTCTGGTCAAGCCCCAAGCATGGTTCGACTCCCCTGCCGTTTACCTTCCGACCACCGAATTGAACTCTACTTCTTCCAGACATCGTAAACGACAAACCTCTTCCACCATCAGACTCTCCAAACGACAAGATGACTCCCCAGAAGATACGACGGAACCAGAAGAAACGGACGGAGGAGATATTGAAGATGAACCCGTGTTAGAGATCGAACCATCCGGTTCGGTCCTCTCTACCGACGACGTGGTCAGCACTTTCTCCGTCACTCAGGCCATGTTGGATGATAGCAATTTTGAGAGATTGGAACATGTCACGGTCAGGGTGTGGATCGACCATAGTAGGAGGGGAGATGTCGAGGTAGAGTTGGAGAGTCCAAACGGCGTGAAAAGTGTTTTGGCGAGGAAGAGAAGGTTTGATGAGGCCGATACTGGGTTTCCGGGGTGGAAGTTTATGACTTTGAAACATTGGTGAGTGTTTTTGTTGCGATTGCTCGTCTCTCATCTTCTCCTCGTCAATGTTATGTTAAAGAGGGGGGCGTCCAGCGTCGAATCCCCGCTGGTCGAGCTCCACTGCGAATTGTCTGCTTCAATTCAAAGAGAAATACCCAATATCTCCCTCCATTGTTTCATTTCTTCCTCAATGCTGTCATTGTATAGGATGTAACGAATGTCGAATATAGAAGATGGTGGCGGAAGAAGGCGACCGTGATATACATTTGTACCATTGCTAAAGACAGGGACGAAAATCCCATCGGTACATGGACCATTCGTGTACACGACCAAGGTTATGCCGATCGTACCGGTCGATTCATAGCTTGGTCCCTTCAACTCTGGGGAGAATGTGTCGATCCCTCTCTAGCTCGTTTATGGGCTCCAGCGGAAGAAGGTGAAGCGGATGAAGAAGAAACCGGATCGGAAGAAGCTACCGCTACTCTATCTCAAAAACCTAAACCTACCGAACATTTACCAGGAG
The DNA here is from genome assembly GCF_000271645.1 of Tremella mesenterica DSM 1558. Lineage (NCBI taxonomy): Eukaryota > Fungi > Basidiomycota > Tremellomycetes > Tremellales > Tremellaceae > Tremella > Tremella mesenterica. The sequence goes on along the minus strand of NW_006711238.1, from coordinate 206,967 downwards.
ATCATGGTGAAGCTTCTGGTGAAGCTGATAAACCAGGATTAGCATCTCCAACACCAGTTCCAGGAGAAGATATAACTCCACCTTCCGACGAAGAAGAACATTTAGACGAAGGTTGGTTTTCTGGAATAGAATCATTAGGTCGATCATCCACTTGGATAGCAGGAGCAGGTATGATTATCATTCTCCTAGGTTCTGGAGTTGGAATGTTTTTCTTTTTCCGATCTAGGAGAAGAAAGAATCTATTCGGTTTGGCAAATGATGGAGAAGGTGCAAGAGGTGTTTACGTTCCTGTTGGTGAAGATGTACCTATGGGTTTATTAGGTAGATTGAGAAAGAAAGGAAAAGGAACTAAAGAGTTATATGATGCTTTTGGTGATGAAGAGAGTGAAGAGGATGAGGATGAGGAAGAAGATGAAAGGACTAGGTTGAGATATCATGATGATTTCTTAGGAGATGATGATCCACCTAGAATGGAAGGATATAGTGATGAACCTGATTCGAAGGTCGTTGAAAGGGACCAAGGAGGGAAGAGGGAAGGTAATGGAGGTAGTGTGGGGAGTGGAGGTGGTGGAGGTAGTGGAATTAGTGGAGATGGAGGAAGGAGTGGATCGGAAGAAAGTAAAGGGAAAAGAGAAAGTGGTAGTGTTAGTTCTAGTAGTTGGCAAGATGCCGCTGAAGAAAGGGCAGTTTGAGGGGGTTGTTTGTTGCAATATACATATACGAATGCAAGCATTGTGCATGATATTTACGCGTTCATCTCCTTCCTTCTACCTGCTACATGCTACATGGCTACAAGAGGTAGTACTCGTACTTGTATACAGTCGAGTAGTATTATGCGGCATTGATTATGCTACATATAACGCTTGGTCAAACTTACTGCGGAGATACAGGTAAGTTAGAGGTGAAACAACAAAAACCAGCCATTTTGTTCAAACTTGACTCTCTTTGTTCTTCACTTCTACATCTACACATTCATCTTAACATTCTTCTCTAATCCTCCTCACTGTACACTCCTTAAAGTCAACACCGGATCATCGGATCATATAAGTGTCAGAGTGAGTACATACGTACTACGAGACACACTCAATACCAATACACCGCGTCAACTTACACCTTGGCCAACATCCAACACTCTACCTCCAGAGGCGACTCTGTGAAATCTCATCAATCTCACAACTCTTTCAACACCTATCACCTGGTATACCAGGGTACCTGGGACATTTGAAGAGAAAAGTACACGAGTAGAAGAAAAAATACCAAAGGAGGTATTTCAGACGATCTTTACCTACGAGGAAAGGTCTTAATTACGCTTTTCGGAACGTTTTTGGACTTAAATACGCCTTTTCCGAGATCTGGGTCTTAACTACGTCTTTTGGCTGGGGGAAGGGTCCTTTTTACTGCCCCCCAGTTAGGGAGGACTATGGGCACCAAGTTAGGGGGGGGGGGGGATTGACCATGCATAACGACGTTAGGGGGTTAGGGGAAGTTAGGGGGTTAGGGGGTTAGGTGGTTAGGGGTGGAGGAGAGTGTTTTTAATGCATGCAAAGCATGCATTGGGGGTCCAGGAAGGGAGGTGTAATTAAAGTCCTTCTTTTTGAAATGGGTGTAGTTAAGTCCAAAAACGTTTAGAAAAGGCGTATTAAGACCTTTCCTGCTTTACCTACACTGTACTTCCCTTTGATACCTTCTTTCCCTCCTTTCCTTCTTTCCTTCTTTCCTTCCTCCCTTCCATCCGAGAGATCCACATTGTCAACCAATACCAACTCATCTCATCGATCCATTCAGTTATACACCACCTTATCAAAGTTTAGCTGCGAGCTTGACATCGTGGAGTGTTGGACAGAACACGAGGATACATATCGGCAATACCACCACCACCACCGTCTACAATCTTACGGACCGTGCACATCATTCATCTCGATATCATACCATTCTATCCCTCTCGTTCTCCGCATCAAAGCTCTTCCGAGGGGCCTGAGAAGAGGACAAAGTGTGATAATCCAGAGTCCAACTTCGAAGTGTTGTCAAAACGATTGGACGTTGGACGTTGGACGTGTTTGCTCGGACCGGATTAGCGAATTCTGAAACATCAAGCATCGCATCGCATCACATCAAACATCTCAACGTATCATCCATCATAATCTAAACTTTACACATATCACAACAAACTCATATCTCCGTTTTTACATATCTATCCAAGGCACAGACCCCAATACATTTACGGTTGAAAGAGAGGGAAAGAAGATAATATGGCAGGTGAGTCGTCTTTAAGATTGAAGAAGGGATTTAAAATTGATATTGTTCTTTCTTAAATCTCTCGACGCGTATTTGTAAATCTTGCTGTTTCTTATCGGACGAATTCATCATTTTGGTCCTTTTGGAATTTGGGGAATAGCCATTTATACGGTGTAAGTTCCTACCTCATCGCATCTTTACTTGTGGTCATACCATCTATAAATTCTCATACCACCTATAATTATCGGGAAGTCTTGGGTGAATTCTTGGTACTTTTGACAAAAGCCTTCGAGTCAACACAGTTCTCGGCTGACACATAGTTTCACTTCCCCTCATCATGCACCAATGCCAAATCATCTCCCTACTCTCATCGTCACTCCTCATGGTGAGTCTTTCTGTTGTGAGAGAGACAATGTTGAGATATAGGACAACCAAATTCTGTTTTATATACTTATCTGTAAGGTTGTCTTACTATTCTTGACCATAGCTAATCAACAGACATACGGAAGAAGTCAGTCCTCCCCTCCTCTCTCTTCCTCCCGCCTTCCCTATCATCCTAGTTTTGGAATTCTTCGTCCGGTTGAGACGACCCGCGTTCTCTACCATCCGTCTCCAGATCTCTTCGTCCAGCTGATTGATTCTCTCCCCCCCTCCCCCCCCACCACCACCTCTCTCTCTGTTCCCTCCTATTTTTGGCATCATCCATTGGACTGATCAAGGAGACAGAGCTGAAAAAAAAGAATCGCGTAAACTACCTCCTCACTCCTTCACCCCAAGGTGACTTATGCGTCGCCAAACTTTTCCCTCCTCATCATCGTAGTTCCACCCCTAACCCCCATTCAAAATCCGCCAATGTGGTCAGATGCGAAGCCTCACGCGATTTGAAATGGACAATCGAGAATACAGGAGTGGTCAGTCCGATTTATAAAATCGTAAATCAAGACGATACGCCTTTGTATCAGATAAGTAAACCGAATCCTAATGCGGAGTTTTGGACAATGTTTTATTTCAAATATGCTGGACATCAGATACCTCCCAAACGGATAGAGGTGGGTTTTTCGTTGCTTTTCCTTGGTATCCTTCATCGGAGGTGCTGGGATGTTGTCGAGAGCTTTCCAACTCCTGCTTGAGAAGAATATTCCAATTCCATTCTTGAGTAGTATGAGTAGTACTTGTACTTGGACAAGAGTCGTCAGATTGTATCCCAGAGGACCTTTGGCCCTTGTTATTTTGGGTGGAGTGTGTCCAGTCTCTGCCGGGAATGAGATGGGGGAGACAGGGGGCGTCACTCAGATGCACGAGGAAGAAGAAGGAATGGGTATGGTGGAAATGGTGAAGAGGGAGGATAAACCGAGATTCGAACCCATGACTGATGTCAAGTTTGGCAAAGTCGCCAAGAACCCTCCGGAGAAAGGAGGCGGCACCAGGATTTCTATCACCGGTAAGACGGAAGACGAGAAACAAGTTTGGCAGACTCTAGGAGTGGGTAATGAAGATTGCGTTGAATGGGTTGTATGCTGTGCATGTCTGAATTTACTCGAGTGAGTGAGAGTTTTCCCTTCATCCAATTTTCACACACTACATTTGAACATTTGTACTGAATTTCTCTGTCATACAATCTCACTCAGATCTATACCCTCGCTCACATTCACACCCTCCGGCCAGATATCATGCCTTGCCATGACGCACGCATAGAAGCCCAGCTGATGATAAGCGACCAAATCCTCCACGCAGCAGAAAAGAAAGCCCATCAGAACCCTCCTGCATCCTCCTCCGCTCCAGCCTCCACAGCCCCTCGTCCACCCGGTCCAGCATCCACACTCCGTCCTACCGTCCCCCGAACCCATTCAGGTCCATCACCTTCCCGAACCCCCGTCGGACCTGGAATAGCCTCCACCGTTCCTGTAGGTATACAAGCCAATCGGAATCCTCCAAGTTTCAGAGGAGATGCAAGACAAGTACCACCGAACAGACCTGGGATGCCTCCACCTGTAGGATCACAAAGAGGTGTTCCTATCCCTCCTAGAGGATCACCAGCGCCAATACCTAATTCCAGACCGGGGACAGGAGGGACGGAACAGAGACATGGACATGGACATGTATTGCATCGACCTGCACCGCAAGCTACAGGAAGAAGGTTTTGAGGGGGTTGTGTTCTGGTCGGGAGTCGCCCGGGGGGGTTCAGAGGTAAGGAAGGGGAAAGGGAAGAAATGGAATGGAAAAGAAGATATATACCCCTGGAAAGAAATGTTGTGCATGCATATTGGATCATTGAGATATACAAGAGTAGACTGGTGTTACAAAGCCGTTCTTCATTTCTTCATCACTTGTATCATCGAGCTGTATAAGATTCCACCCTGCTTTGTGGGGGAGGATCTAGTATAGGAGGGACGTCAACATGCGGGGCTCCGGAAAACACGTCAACTTTGAGTGAGTACTTGTGGCTTCACTAAGTTACTCTAAATGTTCAATCACATCCTCGACTAAGTACTACAACCCCACATGGCCACATACATAATCATGTCTTACTTACCCACACCGGACGCTGCTCATGTATTGAAAGGGGAGAGGGTGTATTTCGCACAAGGTCATTTCGATGATGATATTGGTGATGTTTTGAGAGGTTTAGTCAAGGTGAGTTGTGTTTCTTCTTCTTCCCTCACATGGTCTCCTCTGAGGCAGTAGCCTACTATCTATATTTCATCGGTCTCTAATATATCATCCCTTAGCCATCCCCCATCCACAATCCACCATCCATCATCCACCATCTATCATCCACCATCTATCATCCACCATATCCAAGTCAGCCCTAGCTCAAAAGTCTGCCTTTCTTTTTCAATCTCTTCAAACATTTCTCAAACTTTATCCTCCGTTCCCCGCTAACCCATAGCGACTCGGCGCGATCCATGTCACTTCGATAAAACAAAGTACCATCTTCATTCATAATCCACTCCTTCCCATACTTTCATCCGACTCTACCAACATTCCTTCTTCCCCTGTACCTGAAATCAGACCATATCATTGGTTATCATTATGTTTGAACGCACTTACAAGAGTCACGCAACCTACTCATTTACCTTTTTTCGTTCATCCTGGTTCTTCCTCATCTTCAACTCTTCCTACTCCTTCATCAAATTCACGTTTACCTGAACCTACCACTCAACATGAACTCGAAGTCAAACCGATTGTACATCATGACGACATAGAAAACAAGGTCGAAACCACTGTACAACATGTAGACTCGAAAGTCAAAGTTGAGAAAAGTACTTTGAGTAACGAAAAGAAAAGAAAGAAAAATACTCCTTTGAAAGTATGGGTATCTGTCAATTTAGCTCGTATGGTCAACGAGATGCACGGTCTTGAAGCTCAAGCCACAGTGAGAAAATTATTAGAATATGGAGGTGCACTAAGTGTTGATAAAAGATCATCGGCGGACGTTCTGGTAGTTGATCGTGATAGTAATTTCTTTAGGACGCAGATTATGCCGGAAAGAGAAAGGAATGGTAGGTTTTGGCAGAAAGTAGTAGAGAGAGATTGGGTAGAAGCTTGTGTTAAAGATGGTAAATTGGATTGGAAGGATGATCAGAGTATCGATGAAGTTGTGGAAACAGTGGAAGAGAAAGGAATGAACTTAGATGGAGATGGGAGCGAAAGAAGTGGAATAAGATCGAATGGAAATGGAAACAACAGAAATGTTGATGAAGATGGGGTAAACGGTGAAAATGGGATAAAAGGTGTGAATGACGGGGAAAGAGCTGGAGGAAAGAGGGATGGTGAAGAGGATGGAAGAAGAAGAGATGATCAAGGTAGCGATCAGGATGAAGTGGACAGTATGATAGCGGAGGATGAAATCGTTAGTAGAGGTCCAGGAAGACCTACGGGAAAGTGAGTCCATTCAGTAAAAAAATTCACAATGCTGTCGATGTCTTCTCGCAAACACCAACTGGTCGCATTATATTGTATTGGGGGCTTTGAAGTTTTGCCCCAGTGGTAGAGGGGAAAGGTATGGACATAACTGATCATCAGACCTAGAGTGGATTATACACCAGAGGATGACGATTTTCTTTGTCGATACCTCGCTGCTTATCATCCTGGGGGTTCATGGCAGAGTAGGAAAACTTATTCTAATCTGGTGGGTGATGTCTCACTTATCATGTGTTCTGTTTTCTTCTCAACTCTTACATTACATCTTCACTTGTTTTCTCTTTCCGGACGGATAGGAGTAGAGGCTTGGGGTTTGACCTTCGAGGCGGGTATCCCAGATGTGAGAAACACAACGATGTACACTGTCATGACTTCAAACAGAGCGGAACATCAGTCCGAAGGAGGTGCCAAGTAGTGAAGATTGAACAAGGATTGTGAGGGGTGAATGGTTTCAAGGGGAAAGACGAGAATTATCAGAGTGGAATTGAGAAAGCAACGAATGATTGACAATTCCCAGATCTCGATGGAACATCAATTCCCTATCATCGGTAGACATTCCGATCAATCATGGCATGAAAGGTTCAAAAGGAATCAAGTTGTGTTCACGAGACGTATCGAGCGTTTCAGAGCCGCTAGGATTGATCGCGACACTTTAAAGACTAAAGCTGAGCAGGAAAAAGAGATGGAGAAAGAGAGAACCAGAGAGCAGGAAAAGATCAAGCAGAGGGAGAAAGAGATTGAAGGAAGAAATGAGATTATGGGGACGAACGAAAATGTTGTCGTTTCGATCAAAGAGACAACCTCGACAAACCCATCTGTTCTTGCTGCTGCGACTGGGAGTAGCGGTGATATCGATACTGCTCCTCTTCCTCCCGTCGCGCCCAATGCCAGGTCAGCGAATATCGACACAACAGCTCCTATTGCGGGTACTGGACCAGGAACGGCAGCTTCACGTGAGAAGACACATGAGCAAGAACACGTGGATATGCAGGATGAAGCTAATCGGGAACGAAAAGGTGTCGACGACATGACCCCACCCATGATTGTCCTTTCTTCCTCATCGATAATTGTGAATGTCAATGAACAAACTCCTCTGGACCAACTTGTGGATCGAGCTTTGGTGGGAGATTTACTTTTACCTTCTTCTTCTCAAATGCAAGTGGACGATAATATCACAACTCCTATTCATTCTCCTATTCCTGAACCTTCACATCAAACCACGAAGCATGATCCAGCAGTAGTACCCAATATGGAGAATATTCCGAGCATTCCATCTCATCAATTTCCACCAGAAACAATGACGTTCACATTTGGAATCGCCTCATCTTCGAAGAATACCCAAATCGGTTTCCCATCTTATCCTATCTCCACTCAACCTACTTTACCCTTACGAGACCAAAGAAGATCAACATCAAGTTCTCATACTCCTCGAAAGAAATTGAGATCTATGAAAGATGAACTTGTTGAAATTGAACTACGACGTCACTCTTCTTCTCATAAACGATTACAATCTCCTTTTTCATCAACTCCACAAATCAATAATCGTCCCGAATCTCCCTCCATGACGAACAAGACAATCCCCCAGAGAAGAAATGAAGAAGAAGGATTTGAACATGAACATGAGCATGATCATGAACAAATACTGTCAAATACGAATATCCCAATTCCCATTCCTCCCGAATCATCAACTTCTTATCTACCTGTTTTTGAAAATATAAGAAAAAGAAAATCGATAACACCTCAACCTGTCACACCGACCGAGAGAGTGGAAAAGTATGTGAAAGGAAAGGAAATAGTGGTGAGTATGAAAGAAATGTACAGGAAGAAAATCTCAGAACTTAGTAAGAAATATGGTGTGAGACCAACGGGTTTAATGGAGGTGATTGATAAATTACCTAAAAGTCAAATAGGTGGGAAAACTTATTGGCAAGATGTTGAAAGAGGTTTAGAGGTTTATTTTAAGACATGAATAATGGGATTTGGGTGGATTTCAAGATGATACATCGGACATAACGATCACAATTCAAATTTATATTCTTTCTCCTCCGAACGTCTCCCCTGAACCACTTTCCCTTCACTTTATCCATCATACATCTACCTGTCTTTTTCAAGCAGCACTGCCACACTAAGCTTTCATCCCTTTTCGTTTTTACTCATTTTTCTCACTTCTCGTACTCAAGATATCCCATCTGACCAACTACCCAATTCACCGTTCTGGAAATCCGACCCCCCCCCCCCCTCCCCCTCTCCCTCAAAAAAGAAGAAGACAAAACATATCATCTCCACCCATATCCCAACCCACCCCAATCCAACCCTTTCAACCCATAAACCTCCCTTCTAACCATCTCACCCACATATTCACCAGTAGCTAAAGAACTAGTCAAACCAGGTGAATTGAAACCTAACAATTCGATCAAACCTTTTCTATCTTTGGAATGAACGATATGAAAATCACTAAAACCTTGTCCTGGAGCAACTAGATTCGGTCTGAACCCAACGTAATCCGGTGTGAGACGAGAAGGATCAATGTTGGGTAAATAACTTTGAACGGATTTGGCGAATGTTTCAGCTGAGACTGTGGGTGTTAAGTGAGATTGCCAGAAATCAGGGTTGGTTTGGTATTTTGAATTTGGACCTATCGGTTGGACGTCGGGACCGAATTTTATATTACCTGATAAGTCGATTGTCTGGAATTAGGATTCTTTCTTTCCAGAATGTTTGATGGGTAAGTGAGTGACATATTTGGTGCACGGGGAAAGATGGTGGATGGAGAGGTTGAGGATGTTGTTCCAGGGTTTATGGATGCAATGGGGAGTCGTATGATGTGTTGGAGGTATGAAATGATGGGAGAGAGATGGATGATGGATGGAGAATGATGAATGAAGATAAACTTGGAAGGGAAGAGGTTAGTAATAGGGAAAAGTCCGATATGAAGGAATACGGATTTTGTGTTGAGAAATGGAGTGTTGTAGGGAAACATAAGGTTGAGATCTATCAAGAGAGGGGGAGGGGGAGGGGGAGGGGGGCGAAAGGGAGATCGGAGATTGAAACGATAAGAAGATGGGAAGGATGATGCACACGAACCAGATGTGTACCGAGATGATCTACACTATTACCTGGACAAGGATAAATAAGTCTAGATATATTCTCCACTCCTGGACCTTTATAAGACATGTAATTTCCTGTTTTGTCAACGGTTGATCTTTCGCTTGATACCCGACTTGCTTTTAAACCCCCATTATCAATTTCCGTAGGAGATATCAATCGAACCTGAACACATCAAACTCTTGAGAGATTGAAAACCTCTTTCACTTATTGTGGTCTGGTGATAAAATGGATGAGTAGATGATGAAGGAAGGGTACCAACATCTTTAACTCACCTTTAACTAACCACATCTCTTTCATTTCCTCAGTCGGGACTAAACCCTCCATCAAACTCACAGCACCTAATCCAGCAGCATTTACAATAACATTAGTTTTAACACTTTCAACTTGTCCTTTTTCACCATCTTTTAAACCTTCCCAACCAGTTTCCATCTGTACTATCCAACCATCTTCTTTAAAATCTTTATCTATCCTAATTACTCTAGTACCTAACATTATAACACCTTCACCTGGTTCTCTTCTTCTTCTTTCACCAGTAACATCAACTCCTACTGCTATTTCTTCAGCATTGGAAGAATAAAGATATTCCGGTTCTTCAATTTCTCTAGCTAAAGAATCTACTAAAGCTTGAGAATCTACTATACCCGTTTCAGGTATCAAAAGAGCTGATACTACTTGAGAAGATAAATCAGGTTCGAGTTCACGTGCTTGATCACCTGTAAGTGGTTGAACGGGACATACTGAAGTTGATTCGTGTGTTTTCTCGGATGAACGAAGGAAAGAAGGTTGGGTCATACGTTCTTTTATTTTTGTCAAATAAGAAATTTGAGATGAATCTGTTGCTACTAATAACTATCAATTAGCTCATGTACAAAGTCCCAATGGTGAGAGAATGGGAAGAAGAAAGGAGAGGAAGGGGGGAACAGAGAGAGAGAAGGAGAAGGACATACTTTTTGTGTTTTACGATGATCAATACCGAGTTTTCTACATCTTTCATACATCATCTCCCTACCTCTAATACATAACCTTGATTTCAAAGTACCTTCAGGATAACTTTCTTCCTCAGCTTTCACCTATATCTCATAAAAAGATGAACTTACTAAATACCAGAATGAATCACTTCGGAATTCCGAGCTCTACTCGATCAGTAATGATTCACATTCCTATTCGACGGCCAGCGGCCAACGGGTTACTGTATGACATAAGACATACGTCGTTTCTTGCCCAAGCTACTTGATTCATTAGCTTTCTACCTTCAATAAACTACAATGAGTCACACCACCCACCTGATCACGTCGCTCAATAACAAACGTCGTTCGGTCTTTCCCACACACGTTGACCAAACCCGCCGCCACGCTGAGACCGACGACACCTCCTCCAATGACTATATGGTCTATGGATGTCGAAGGGGGTTTGAAAGGGTACGTCAGTCTTAGACGAGCAGCATACGAAGCCATCCTGAGGATATGCACAAGGTATGAGTAAAGTGATAAGTTGTCAAGTCGGACAAAGACAGCAGAGCGGAGTTCGGTCCGATGACTAGAGGGGCCCCTCAGTTGGGAAGTTAATGGGAAGAAAGAGAAAACGATGCATCTTTAAACCCGCCGACCCAAGAATCTGGTCATCATGATCATAGAAATGTAATGACAAGCATGCTATCAACTCATATCCAGTCTATGACGCCTCCTCAATCTTTATAATACGATTTTCTTTTGTCGCCGCCGTACTCATCGCCATGCCCGCCGTCTTCGTCGTCGCTAGCATCCGGTTCGTGTTGTAATTCTCTAAAGGCCCAGTGGGGATAAGCTGAAGAGACCGAATCATTGAAACACCCGCACTTGACTCCCTATTCCAAATCCAACGACCTGTGGCAATGAAATGTTTGCCGGTTTTCGTATACACCACTTTGCTTCTCGCCTCCCCCGTTTTTACAGGGTTGCTCGTTTGCACCGTGTGGTGATTGAGAAAATCCTTCATGTGAGAGACGATCTCCTTCTGGCCTTCAGTCTCTGAACAAGGCGCATACTGGGCCACCCATTCCCTAAGCGCCCCTGTATCTCGTGAAGTCCGCCAGACGGCTGACCCAGGTTTTGAAAAGCAGATCGATAAGGTCGAGGCCAACATCTGGTAAACTGGAGGGGACGACCCAGACCCCTTAGTCAGACCACGTATCTTGTCATCGATGGCATCATCAGGGCTTGAGTAGGCGGTGCTTCGACGACTAGTTGTCATTTTCTCAATTATTCAAGTGGATGTTTCTTTGTCTTTGTGTTTTTGGTAGCCTGCTTTCAATTTAACTTCTGAGGCTCATCTGAACAACCGAGCCTTTTATCCTTTCCAAACCCCCTGACACCGCTTATCAACCCCTCTCTTTGTCGCCGGGACAGGCCGGTGAAGTCGAAAGAATCGTGAGACGAAGGCGTCGTACATTTATGCGTGGCAGAGAAAGTCATCAAGGGAACGAAACGTCGTAAGAAGGATGATCAACGAGGCGATACATATGTGGAAATTCCTTCTGGCCAACGAGAAAGGTAGTGTATGAGAACTCGAAAGAATGGAACAAAGGTGAGATCCTGTCGAGGTGAAGTCTGAGAACTTGAGAGAGAATCAACAAAATGTGAATTCATGTCTGTACTTAGGAGAGAGAAGATGGTGGAGCGGTGAATCATGAGATAATTTCGAGTTGAATGAAAAGTAGAGTTTTCCTTCTTGGCGACGTTGAATGGTGAGTGTGAGAATGGGAAAAGTGGAGGAAGAATGGAGTGGGGTGTTGATAGGCGATGGAAGAGTGTCAAAAGTTGACCGATGGGAAGATGAGCGTGAGAGAGGGAAAGTACTGTGTGTGGGAAGGTGGGAGAGTGTCTTCCGAGCCAACGATCAAATCATCTCACGGGGATTGACTAAAATCATTTCAACCTTCCAAGTCAGCATCCATTGTTATGTTTGATATCACTCATCGCTAGACCAAAGAAAGCGAGAAGAAGTGAGAGTAACGAGGGTTTGTAGATGAAGGGAAGTCGAGATGAAAGGTGGCTTGGGAGTTTATGAGAATGATAAGTACTTGAGTGAAAGAAGTGAAAAGAGGAATTCATAGAGTAGGTACACTCGCCCAGTCGTACTCGTCCCAAGTAAGAGTCGTCGTAACCTGTGAGATGTATCACTGGAGACGTCATGGACCTGTCGTGCTCTCTGATCCAACTCAAATTTGAGAAAGAGAAAGAGAAAGATGAAGAGATGTTGATGGTCGAGAAGATGAAGAAATCGAATGCGAAAATTCAAAGTTCCTTGCTCAACTAAGCAACCATGTCAGATGACGGTCAACTTCTTTCCTTACCTTGTGTGACCATGTAGACGGCGACGAATCATATATCTACCATCGGAAACTCTCACTGCATGCGCATGTATATACATATATATATATATATGACACATCGGCCAATCGGGCCAGTCCCAGGTCCAATTCTTACGGCTCAGGAAAAGTGGGCAGCGAATGAGGCGATCGCACAGGAGACCATTTTGCTCTCGATGTGACTTGAACTTTCAGGTGACCATCTTTCACCCTAGAGGTGGTCAGTGTCCAATCATCAGATTGGCATGTCTTGGATGTGGGTTGCCCAGTGTCAGAAGGCTTCTCGCTCTCGACCGGCAGACTCACGTCGGTCGCTGGCTTTTCAGATTTGAGAACATCTCCGAGAGAGCTCGTCCACGACCCCGTTGCTCATCGTTGAAATGCTCGTCAAAGTAACTCTCAGCCCAATCTTCCATTGCCGCCTCATTGGCTTCGTTCAGAACTGCATACGAGTCTTGACCCGTCGGAGTGTCGCCGACGACTGAGTCGCGTGTCAAATAAAGAACAACCATGGTTGCATATGCTCGACAGTCAGCTAAATGCCATCCGTGCATTTGCGACGTTTCCTTTGTGGAGTCGATGAATGACGATGCTTTCGGTCCGTACGAAGCTAAATTGCTCGAGAATCGTGAAATGCTCAAGGGCGGGGTTGGAAACTGCTGGAGGAATGTTGGTATGCTGTTTGGAAGATTGGGACTGTTCGACTTGTACGGATGGGTAGCTTGCAAGCTCGTTGTGAGGTCTTTCAAATTCGGCGCCATTTCGGGTAGAGGGCAACAATGATAGTGGACCTCTGATTCCCCTTATAACCCTTTGGAAATTCTCCTACTAGCGTCCATGGCACCGTAAGCATCAAAGGAGATATCCGTGAACATCGCTTTTTTCCAGTTATCTGGCAGCCCGTGGGCGGAGTATGATCGGTGTCGGGGAGAGGATACCGGCGGAGCGTGAATGTTTGACCACCAGCATCGCTTTTCCTTTGCAGACCCGGGCATCGCATACGAAGATAGCATAGGATAGCGAAAGACCATATCGCCCGGCCTGGCCAACGTTGCCTCGATGCGAGAAAGGATTTGTTGAAATCATCGCAAAGACCGGGTCAACTCCCTTTGCCTCTTGTGTCTTCCTCGTCGTCAGGGCCTGGTCCGTTTGACTGTCGGCCGAGTTGGGTATGAGAACGGTGAGAATGTAAGCGCGTGAGAAATCTTTTGAAAGAGGCGGTGGTGGAGAAGATATCAGTACATGCTAGAAAATCATAGTGGACAAACAACAAATCTAATCTTCCCTTTGTTTCTTCCTCGCCTCTTCCCTTTGAAAATCAGCACCGACTTTTCTGATTCAGATAAGGCTTACCTATCATGTTCAGCAGTCCGTTTCCCACCTTTCCTCGCGGCGTCCATAAACTGTTCTACGCCGAAGGGATCGGACGTCCCATCAAGAGCGACCACAACATCCTTCTCAAACTGCACTGGACCCTCACGTACCACTGCACTGTCGGCGCCGTCGAATCCACGGGTGGCGTTACCCAATGCAAACCTGTCTTTGCCCAATTCTTCCCTGATACCCTCTTCAGTCCCACCACCATATGCTTCATCATCCCGTCCAGCGTTCCCACGAGCAGAGTAGATGGCCGCGGCAGCTGAAGACCCGTTGAAGAGAGGACGGTCGTAGATACTGATCGACTCGTCGCCAGCGAAGCCAGTGCTGAGTGATTCTCGGTTGAATAATCTAGAGTCGAGTAAAGTTTCCTTAGACGCTGTCGGTTTGGCAAGACCAAGGGCAATCTTCTCGGAAATATCTCGGTTTTGTTCTCGAGCGATCATCTTGGCGCGAGTCTCCGAACCCATATTATTCATCCTCATCTGTTTCTCTCGCTCTTTCCTCTTCTCCTGTCGCACTTTCTCACGTTCCTCGACCTGCTCATCGTCCTCCTCGTCCTCACTGACATCCTCTTCCTGTTCACTCTCTTCCTCACTGTCGCTGCCGTACGCGGCCAAACCCACGCCAAGCTCCTTGGGCGGTCCTCGCGTACTGGACGCAGCGGTGACAGAAGGTGTGATTCCACTACGCTCCTCTCTTGCCCTTTGAGCCAGTAGTCGCAAGTTCTCCTCTTTTTGTGCCTTCTCCTTCTGCGCCAATAGCTGTTGCATTTGCGCCCTCGCCCGTACCTCTTCCCTAGCATGTCGGTCGGCGACGTACAGAGCTTCAGAGAATTTGGCAAAGTTGTCATTGATATGCACGTCCTGTAACCCTCGCCCATCCGCTGCCAGACGCTTGTCGAGGGGAATAGTGTAACCTTTGTTGTTTTTCCAATTGGATATGCAAGGAGGTATCATCCAGTCTTTTTGGTCCTGAGCCGTAGCGGGTCGAGGTGGGGATTGCAGAACGGGAACAGGGGGTTCATCAGGGGCTTTGGGAATCTTTTTATGTTTGAACTTTGGAGGTTCGAGAGGATCTTCCTGGACGCTCGACATTTTGATTATTCTCTGTTTTCCCTCGTCCGCACTCTGGTTGGCTGGTGTGTAGCGAATATAAGACGAGTCGGTGTTTGCCTTGGCGACATGTTTCGGCTGAGCAGCTTTGATCTTTGCACTGGTCAGTCGCTCCAGAGCAAGACGTGTCCGTTCGGCGGTCTCTTGGACTGCGGTCTCGTCCGGTCGCTCCATCGCCCGTTCCTTGTCAGAGATATCATGTCGATTGGCGAGAGGCACGAGGTCTACCAGTAAGCAAAGAACAGTTCTAACAGATACTATGGACACACCTTTGAAGCTCGACTGCACCTTACTACCCGGGGCTCTACCCTGCTGAGCGATCGCGTCGTACCTAACCATCCCGTCCGCATCAACCTGCAGAGCTAGCGTCGATCCGGCACCAGCCTGCAATATTAGCGATGTTCGCTTTGACAAATAACTCACCTTCTTCTTGCCCATATCCAAAGGGTATTGAGCGATGTGACACTGCTCGTGTCAGTGGCAAATCCAACAAACAGCCTGAGTGTCGTATGCTCACCTCTGGATATGCACCACCACCGTTGAAGTCGTGTTGCTGTCTAGGTTTCCAACCCTTTCGCTTGCCATATTTAGGTATGGATGGCCCTTGGGGGATGGACAATGGCGCGACATCTTCGTATTCCTCTACAGGATTGTAAAGGGGGAGAGGTAGAGCCCTGAGAGTCAGTCGACGTCCATTTGGTCGGATATAAATATTCACCTTGCGAGAGCTGCCATGCTGCCAGGTATATGTCCAGATTTACGTCGGCGGATAGGAGTCTGTTGATACCTTATAGAAGGCGGATGGATGTTACAAAGACCAAAAGCAGCGAGCAGGTGGATGGGGAGGAAGAAGAGGGGTGGCGTTATCCGGGATTAGTGAATGTGGCAGACGAGACGGTTCCGGTCCCTCTTGCCGACCCTTCCCCTCTGTCGCTCCATGATGCTCGAATCAACGATGCAATCTTATAAGCCCCCACATCTTCGTAGGCCACAAGCACAACTCTCTGGTCAGCCCTCCGCGTCTTCAACGGCTCCCAGTAGGATAATAAATAAACCCCGATATGGCCCTACAGCGTCTTCGTCTTCTCTCGCGGCGCCTGCCTCCGACCTCAAACCCATGCGACCCAGGGCAGCGAGCACGGAGCAGGACATGTTGGGAAACATACAATCCGTGTCAAGAAGTGGTGGGGATGGGGCAGAGGGCGATGCGTATGTCACTTTCTCTTTATTTGTGGCAGCTCACGGACGAAGGCTAGTCTGAAAGATTGGAAGACGCAAGAGCGTTATCGACGATACATCGACCAAAGAGTGAGAATCACTCTACCAGCATTTGTTTCGCGCTGACATACTTAGATACAGAAACATTACACCACGCATTCAACTCCGAGACATCAACCGCCAAATTTTGCCAATACAGAGGAGATGGAGTCATTACAGAGTATCGTTCTCTTATTTCGTAAGTTTCCCTCGTCCAGCTCAAATAGCGCTAATCCGAATTTAGGGAAACTCCGTGAAGGTGTAGTGGCTTCACATCGCACAGACGATTTTTCTGTAGAAGGTTGGTCTTTCTCGTGTGACTCTTCAATGCTTACCCTGCAGTATTCGAATCGTCTGTCCGTTTTTGCATATTGGCCAAAAACACCGGTCAATTGCTATCCGCTCTAAGTGGTTTGGTTCCTGGCTTGTACCTCGCCGTAGATTCCACTCGCAGAAAGGGCAAGTCAAAACAGCAAGATTCGTCCGCCCTTGATAACCTTGCCGATCGTATCTCAAAGATCGATCTTGATTCTTCTTCGAGACGTGATGCGAGAGAAGAATTCGCTTCCTTGTTACTCCTCTTCCACCTCGTTCAGGATGCTTCTTCGTCCACAAACTTTCACTCCACCCTCATGGAACTCACAAATCATCAATCACGCCGTCTTCGAACCCCATTTACCCATTCCCAATTAAACTCAATTCCACCTACCCAACCTCAAGATCCATTCTTGCTCAGATCAGCTTTGGCGTATTCGATCAGGGCGTATCATGCTGTCTCTGTCGAGCATTTCAGTCCTCTGGCGTATTACGCACTTTTAGACAATCCTTCCGCTTCACCATACGAAAAGATGATCTTATCCTGGGTCGAAAGTGGAATACGGGAACGGGTTTGGGAGGTGTTGAAGAAGACGTATCTTGAGACCAGTCTTGAGTGGGGCGGGAGACTGCTTCACCTATCTTTGGATCAGGTCGAGTCATGGGCTGTGAATAAGGGTGATAAAGTGGAGAGCGGTAGACTGAAACTACGTTAAGTAAACCGGATCACATGGTCATTATCATGCATCATGCTTCTCATCCATCCTCTGAAATAGGCATTCAGTCTTCTCCACCGTGAACAACCTTGTACAAGAGGAGTGCATTTTCATTATGCTCCTCATAACTCAACCTCGTAATGATAAGATTGACATTTATCGAAGGGATCATTGATTCTCTATGACTTACTGTATTCCTCACATGACTATTTGAGTCTATGTGTGTGAAAGACGACGGATCTGAATGAAGTAAAGCGTACTCTTTCGACCAATTCCAAAATGAAGCCCGGAGTGCTGTATGCCATCCATTCATCATAGTCTTCTGACCCTCTTCCAGACTTATCTTCGGTAGACGCTGAAAGTCAGCAAAGATAAAGACAAATGATCTAGATCCTGTAAGTCGTAATTCTTCACCTACACCAGTTTGAGTTACTTCAAAATCGGTTCCAGTCAAAGCTGGCGGCCCGTAAATTCCTGGTTCCATTCGAATGGTATCTAATTCGACTCCCATAGGTCTCGTTGTAGCCACTTTCTCCACTATGTACCTTCCTTGAATCCGATACGTCATCCAACTCGATTCATCCTTATCGATCCTTATGAAACGGACGATTAACGTTGTCATCTTATATTCTTCTGCTGCTGTGAGTAATTCGTAGACGGCAAGATCTGCGTATCCATCTAAAAGCCTACGATGTGTACCATGCGTCTCTGGGGAAACACTTCCATTAGAACCAATGACATCTAGGACAGTCAATCCGTAGTCTCTCTCATGAAGATGAATCAGACCTACAAGGAAGGTATGGAACATCTTTTCGAGTAGCAATTTCCTTCGAGCTCGGTTGAAGCCATTCATAAGGTGTTGTATATGGCATATCGCGGCTGTTGAGGACGTAGGGTCGAGGGGAGAGAAGAGGATAGTTCAAGAAACAAACGAGGTTGGTTGCGTAAGGTTCTCAAGTCGAGTTTTAGTGCAGCTGAGGGAAGTAGTCTAGTCTGAGTAAGCTAGATATCTCCTTTCAAACGTGACCGCATCACCGATGCTACTACTGTAGTTAGTAGCTTGGATGGAGACAAGACCAGACCATACATGACATCCTCCGGGCACCACCTTTTAGGCGCCTAATAGGGTTTTTGGCGAGCCTACTATCTACCTTTCAATGGATTTAGCACCTCCGCCGCGAATGTATGGAGCGCCGAATGACCAATCACATCGTCTTGCACACATCGTTCATCATCATTTCCCATTTCTCCACATAACTCAATAACAAGAGCACTTAAAAGCTTGCAAAGCATACCATTCAAAAGCTCCAGACTCCCCCTACACGCACATACTCTGCATAGTGTGCAAGAGTCAAAAATGACTGACCCCGGACGAACTCCTTCTCACTTTGTATGTCTCTCTCACTCAACCCTGACTCTTTTCTCTTTTCCTCTTGAAATTGGCTAATGTCTCATAGAATAAGTCTGTTGAAGACCAACAGACAGAGACTTTTGCCAACCTGGCCCAGGTCACTGCTCGAATCCAGGCTCTAGAGGCTCAGCTTGGCTACCCACCCCCTGGTTTGGTTCGGCCCCTTCCTGCAGTCCCCCGTTATCCTCATGGCCCGGCCCAGTTAGCCTCTGCAGTTCAGCATTTGGAAGGCTCTGCAGCTCAAGCAAGCCACTCTACACCAAGGGGACGTGGTGATCAAGCTCCTGGACGTGCATTCGAGTCATCTAGGTTTGCTCGTTACCTCGACCGAGGGGGATTTGGGGGGACATCTCGTAACAATACAGGTGCTGGTTCTGCAGGGCCTAAGGTGGATAAACCTGCTACTATTACTCGTAAGGGTCGTGCAGTTACTTTGGGGAAGAAGGGGAAGGCATGTCTTATTGCTATATGATAGAATCTGCTGATCTGCAGGTAATTTACATCCCCACCCGCTACTTCGAAGAAAACAAAATTGTACTCCGTGGTAACAACTTTAAGGCCCTTCTCAATGTCTGTCAAGCTCGTCAGCTCATTGCTATGCCCTACTTTGGCTGGGCTAACGAACCTATCGAGATACAGACCATAGTTCTTGAGTCTTTTGCAAGTAATGGGGTTTCACTGGTTGGATCTCTATTTTCGTGAGCCTTTTTCATTGATCTCTGTCCTTGTCTGATCAGGAGAAAGCCGCAGCTTCTACTGGCGGATCTGGCAGTAGAATGACAAGGGAAAACCAATAATAGAGCTTACTGGACAGGTGGTGCGAGAGAGATGACTTCTCCCATGTCCTCATGCGAGCTGGTCAATCTAGTGCGATCTGGGGGAAAGCTGTCCACGATCTCTCTGTTCGCGCTGAATACGCATGGATAGTTTCCGACAGTACCACAGGGGACTCCTCTTTTGCTGAAGCTTGGAAATTGGAAGTGGAGAGGTTGGAGAATGAGGAGAATAATGGATCTGATGACTCGGACAAAGACGAACCTAGTACCCCACCCCCAAGCAGTGCTGCAACCCGAAAATGTGACGCCTGTGGTCAGAAGATGGCCTCCCACCTATACACAGCTCATCTAGGGGCCTGCACGTCTCGTAATGTGAGTAATTTTGACCTACGAGTCAGGAGAAGGGAGGGGGTGAAGGAAGTTACAAGTTTTTCATGAAAAATGTGCTTACTTGTCCTCTAGCCCGCTCGACAAGGTTCTAGGTCCCTCCCAGTCGATCTAACTGACTCTCCTATCGATAAGAGACCAGTAATCAAAGAAGAACCAACTTCCCCACAGACATACATGTCAACAGACACAGAAGAACACGAGTCGGCCGAAGATCAATTGCTCTCTGCTGGTAATTATCCTCCTCTGAAGGCCTGTGGGTTTAGCTGATGATACAGACGTGAATAGTGAAGACTTTGGTATGGATGACATTGAGTCACTTCCTCCCCTAGATCTATCTGCTTTAGCCAAGAAATCCAAGAATCTTCGTCCTCGGGGCCAAATGACAAACTCGCAGCAAGGATCCAGTGTGATTCAGCCCAAATCTCAAGCTGGACCATCAGGAAAACGTAAAGGCAAGGCTGTAGCAGGTCCAGGACATGCCAAGAAGTCCAGGGCCGGCTCAAGTAGGTCGGGAACTGCTCATCCAATCCAGGTAACCCCTCCAAGTGAATCTAAAGTCGTTGGACAAAGCAAAGTATCCGGTCGAGTCATTAAGTCAAATCGTACCAATTAAGTTTGGTTCAAATGAATATTTTCTGATAGCTACGGGTTAGTTCTCTCTTACCTGAAGGCTGTATACTGAAATATTGAGATTTGTGAATGTGAATAAAGGATTTTGGAAAACATATGTGAAAAGAAAGAGGAAAGTTGGAGCGCCACATTGGTCGGCGGTTCGCGGAACTACAAGGAGAGTGAAACTGGTGACTTTGAAAAGCCCTCAGATGATGTGTATGCGTATTGCATGCATGGATTTTGGGATGCAATCCTGAAAGAGCTCTCTCATGGCTATCCAGCAATATTATCTACATCTCATGAGCATGTGTTGTTGCTGAATCAAAAATCAAAACGATTTTCTAAAATTTCACCTAACTTGTTCACTGTATCGATATACCTTTGTCGTCCCCAATCCACTCCTGGAAGCCAGGATGGCCCGGCAAACTGAGATAACACTTGTTTTGTCTCCTGCTGTTCCAACAGTGCCTGAACTCCAGGCTGTACACCTACTAGAACCGGCGGGACAACAACATACTGGTCCATATCTTGAGGTTGACGAGTTTCCCTTCGGCCAAAGTTGTCTATCCCATAGTATTCGAAATTTTGCTCTGTATCGCCTCGCATGGCTTCAGGTGTCTCAGGAGGGAGGGCCAGGGGGTCTCGCATGATGTTTATTCCCCTTTTCTTCGCTTCCACACGACCTAAAGGTCAGTATTTGCTGACACATGTGATAAGATGGAGATGAGACTTACTTCGCAGGTGTTGGTCAACAGGGGTTCGGCCCTGCATTGTCCGCACCCCGTGGTTATTCCAAAAGACTCTGAAGTCATTGAGACTCTGGTTCAGCATAGGGAGATAGCAGAAGTGGAGACACCACATGTGCAGGGGGGAATTCAGATCGAGGACACCCTCAGCCTCAAGGGCTTCGAATGCACGTCGGTAAGACAGAGTAGCCCACTTCTGCAGGTCCACCCATAGTCTTTCAATACGCTGGTTGCGAGTTGAAGGGCCTTGGATAAAGGGACGACGGATATTACCTGCAGACATCAGCAAATGACAGAGAAGAGTGGGTAGGGATTTTGAACACAGAGATAAAAGAGGTAAAAGGTGTCGTGACTCACTGCGAACATGTTCCATGACATCCTTAACCAGTAAATTCTCTCCTCCATAGTCTGCTCGCACCCTAGCAGGCCAACCCCATCGTTCAGTCGCATTTAGAAATAGATCGAGTACTGAATCTGCACGATTATTCGTGGAGGCGTGTAGAAAGGTGATTACACGGGAATGGCCATTGATGGCCCCATGGATGACAAACTTCCATGTAACCAGCTTGTGATGGCCATCAATATGCCACAGAGAGTTGACATAGGGGACGCTGTACACCCTTCTCTTGATATTGCGGGCCCAGCGAAGGGTAACACCTGCAGGATCGATGGATCGAAGTATTTCGCGGACTCGATAGCGAGGAACAAAGACACCAGCAGATCGGAGGGCTCCCTGCAATGCTTTGACACCAAGGAGCCCAGTGGTAGAGGCTTGAAAGCGATTGATATGCTACGCATTAGCCAATGTCATAGAACAATGTCAGAGGAAAGTGAGTTATTACTCACCTCCGTGAGTTGAAGATCACTAGTCACAGTAAACCCCCTCTTTGACCATCCCCAATCCTTTCTTCTGTTCTGAAGTGTAGATCGTACACATCCAAACATCTCCTGTAGCTCTCTGTCCTTCCAGCCATGCTCCATGAGTAGCAACATCAAATCTTGATCAATATCAAGTCTCATACGGCCATTATCACCTCGTACCCATCGCCGACCAGGAGGAGGGGGAAGGAACCCTTCTGGCTGATTGAGAGACTCAGCCAGCCAGTCCAGAGACTGTTCTAATTGTCCAACAGTGACCATGAGATCTGTATAGATATTGACAGGGAGAGACAGTTGAAGGGAGTTGAGTAATTCAAGTATTTCACGGATGTCATCCTGAGCGTCCACTACATCATCTGGGTCACGGAGATCAGGGGGAGAGGTAACAAGGATAGATATAGGGTCAAGATAATGGTGAATGTCCTCATAAAGCATGAGAATCTCATTGTGGGAGAGAGGAATCGGTTGATGAACCTGATTTGATCAGTATCAGAAGGAGGGGGAGGGCTCACGGGTTCATCATTGATAATTCCTGCATGATATGCATCCATTTTAATATGTGCGTGTAGGGGGAGTCTGGGGCGTTCGAATGGTATGCTTGGCAAGTGTTTAAGTACTCTTCTTATTGAGTTATGTGGAGAAAAGAGAAATGATGTTGAACGATGTATGCAAGACGATGTAATTGGTCATTTGGCCAGCCATACGAATGACGTTGTGACACCCCAATTATCGTTGGAAATAGTACAACCAGCACGGATGCAATTGGGGATTCCCACTTTTGCATAGCTGTTAACAATGATCCCACCAACAAAGACCCTCCTTTGACCATCAAAAACCTATCACACCTCAACCTCTTCACTCTACACATAACTCAGGACATCTGAGACCAACTACGGAGAAGTACATCGGGAGAATAAGGTGTACGGGCATTTGGAGCATAGGGATGGTGAAGTTCGGCAAAGTTAGACGGAGTTAGATGGACCACGGACAATGGAAGCAGAAGTACAGCAAAGTTAGACGGAGTTAGGACAACTAAGGACAACGAGAACAAAAGTGCGGCGATGTTAGGCGGAGTTAGTTGAAGGAGGAGAAGGATGGCCCGGGAGTCGGGGAATGTCACGAACCTGTCCCTAACAGACCTCTGAGATCAGAGACAGGAGGACTGCAATGGTTTACTAGGCAGGGACTACAACGATATAGATGTAGTCCGTGAACCTGTGATGTGGTCGGACGACTAAGATGTCTTGCGAAGGATCCGGGCAAGTCAAGATGGTGACAAGGGGTATTGTGATGACGATAAGAGAGGTTGTGATGTGGGGGACGACGTTGGTAAGCAAAGTGAGGTCTAGATTGTGTGTGGCAAACAATATATTGATCCTTGAGAAGAAAGACAAACACAAAGTAGATGCACTGTTTATATAGTCTACATATGTCCTTAATCCATACCCTCCTTTGCACACCAAGACTGAGACTATCTGTATTCTCGGTGATAATACATGTATCTTCAGCAAGGATAGACATATTCTCATGGATCATCTACCTATTCCCATGTATTATCATGTATTCTCACCTATCCCTATATATTCTCAATGAGAATAACCGTATTATCATATATTATCATGGATAATACATGTGTTTTCATACTTGTATGTAACAAAAGTGATGCATACTCCGACCAACGCCGATGAGTGTGGCACTTGAGTGTGGATCATCGAAACTTTTTAACTTTGATCTGTCCATACTTCCTGCCTTGTGTCCAAGAGGAGTGTGATGAGGAGAGAACTGTCAGAGGTGAAGCGGAGTGAGATCTATGGACGCTGGGACGCAGGTCAGAAGCAGAATGAGATTGCGGCACAGAAATCCATCAATCAATCCACCGTCCACAGAACCACCAAACGCAAGCTTGAGGACAACTCACACTCTTCACATCCTCGTTCCGGTAGACCTTCCAAAGTAACTGAGCCGGCTAAGCGCAAGATCCTTGGTCAAATTGATGATAATCCAAACCTTCCTTGGCAATATTATGGACGGAACGTGGATGAACACCAAAACAATGTCAGCGGACAAACAGTCAAACGGGTAGCTGAGAAGGAGGGACTACACAAGAGGATCAAACGCAAGAAATCTTGGTTGCTCCCTATTGGAGTTGAGAAAAGGAAGGAGTGAAAAAAGGAGACGAAGGAGCGGGATTGGAAGAAGGGGGTATACACAGATGAATGTACTGTTGTTGAGGGATCAAAACACAGAGCATCTTGAGAGTGGACTATCCGACGAGCACACAAAGAATACACCTCCAAACACATGCACATTCATTTCCACTCCAATCATATTTCCGTCCCCATCTGGGGAGCTATAGCGTACAACAAGAAGTTTCCCCTATTTCGCATTCCCCTTGAACGTATCAAAAGACCAAAAGGGTGGAAAACAGTTGGATTGAATGCAGACAAGTACATCACTTTGATCCTTTGACCACTCCTCTCAAAGTATGTTGCGGAAGTTCAGGAGGAACAGGGGGGCGGAGTCTGCATGATGGTAGACGGATCTCCGGCACATCGAGCACAAATTACTCGGGATGCTGAGGCAGCGCTTTCTCTTCAACAATTCCCTCATCCTCCATACTCTCCGGATCTCAATCCAATCAAGTCAATGTGGGCTGATGTCAAGCATGAATTAGATCATGGTAGACCACAGCCTACAAATGCAGACAAGGTGAATTCCCTGTCTTTGACGATCTAGAAGTAGGATATGTTGTTGACGGAAGTTATTCCAGGAGATCCAGCGCATTTGGGATGGGATCCCAATCACTCGAGTAAATCAGTTGATAGAAAGTATGTCGGCACGTCGGGATGAGCTGGAGAAAGCAGACGGACTGCAGACATCATTCTAAACCACCTACACGGACTACCTGGCCATGATAGAAGTAGGACCATAGACGGAGGTGTTGGTGCCACACTGGCGTTGGTCGGAGTATGCATCACTTTTGTTACATACAAGTACCGATATGTAGATTCTCACTGAGCATAGTCATACTATGAGGTGTATTTTGCGTGTCATGGAGGGGATTGTCACGAACTACGTCGTGACACCTCAATTATTCCACCAACAATGACCCTCCTTTGACCATCAAAACCCCCATCATCACGACCAAACCTCTTTACTCTACACGTAACTCAGGACATCTGAGACCAAGTACGGCGAAGTTAGACGAAGTTAGGCTAGGTAGGGACAATGGGAGCAGAAGTACGGCGAAGTTAGACGGAGTTAGGCTAGGTAGGGACAATGGGAGCAGAAGTACGGCGAAGTTAGACGGAGTTAGGCTAGGTAGGGACAATGGGAGCCGAAGTGCGGCGATGTTAGGCGGAGTTAGTCGAAGGAGGAAGAGGATGGCCGGGGCTCGGGGAAGTTGGACGAAGTGCGTTGAAGTACGTCAAAGCGCGAGAGGGTTGGATGAACGTCTAGGAGGGATAGATAATATTAGATGCGAAGATTGCTGAAGTTCTTCAGCGATCCTTGATTGTTGTCAGTAGTAAAAGACAGACAGAGATAGCTATATACAATCGAGATACATCACCATCAGTAGAACAAAGCCCCAGTTAGAGTAACTACGCCCAAGTACGCCGTAGTTATTCTCCTTCCAACGTTTGCGCCCTCCTGGTTGGGTGAGACATCGACTTAGAAGCGTCAAGTTAGCCAAGGTTCGTCGACCGTCGGTCCACTAGAAGATAGTTGTTCGACAGCCGTGACAGGGATTTACCCGTCTGTGACAGGGAAGTTGGACAATGTCACGCCTGCGGGTAGACTGCGGTAGCAAAGTAATGCCTTGGGTACTGAAGGGTTTTAGTCTCTGGCTCGTAGAGTGTCACGAACTACGCTGTGACACTCAATTATCCCACCAGCAATGACTCTTCTTTGACCATCAAAACCCCTATTACGTCTTAACCTCTTCACTCTACACGTAACTCAGGACATCTGAGACCAACTACGGCAAAGTACAACGGTGTCACGAACTACGTCGTAACATCCCTGACAACCGCCATCACCGACCCTCCTTTCACCATCACCGACCTTCCTTTCATCATCACCAACCTCCACTCGAACCACTGAGACGGACTACGGCGAAGTTACGAGAACCAAGAGGGTATTATTTGTCACGACAACCCCGCCTAGCGGAGAACTACGGCGAAGTTAGGGGAAGGGAACCGAGGGGGAGCAGAGCAGGGGAAGTTAGGCGAAGTTAGTCGAAGTGAGTGGAGTAGGATCTCGGGGATATGGCGAGGTACGGCGAGGTTGACGAAGAGGACTGAGCGTGAGGCAGTGCAGGAGTTGAGGGACGTTCTATGAGAAGTGAGGAGTAGTATAGATAGGTTACAGGTCGCTGAACTTCTTCAGCGATCCTTGATTGTTGTCAGTAGCGAGCGATATATTCAGTAGCTACAACCATCGAGTTAAGGAGAGCTACCACCGAGCAGTTCAACGCACTACGGCAAAGTTAGCCGCAGTTCATCGACGATCATTCTATCACTTACCACTCGACCTATCACTACGGCGTAGTTAGCCGTAGTTCCCCGACGAGTACCCTGTCCTAGTGAGACATCAACGCCCCACTACAACGTAGTTAGCCGAGGTTTGTCGACCGTCGGTCTGTAGAAGAGAAGAAACGACGATTGTGACAAACGGGAGAATAAAGTATACGGGGGCCTGGAGCATAAGGACAGCAAAGTACGGTGAAGTTGGACAGAGTTAGGCTGAGTAGGGACAATGGAAGCAGAGGTACGGCGAAGTTAGACAAAGTTAGGCGGACTAAGGACAACAAGAACAAAAGTGCGGCGATATTAGGCGGAGTTAGTTGAAGGAGGAGAAGGATGGCCGGGGACTCGGGGAAGTTGTGTCACGCCTGCGGTTGGACTGCAATAACAAAGGGACTGGCTTGGATACTGAAGGGGTTAGTATCTGGCTTGTAGGATGGAATGACTATGTTGATACTGAGGGAACTGAGAGTGTTGGGTTAAAACCAACTGAGTGACGTCTCTTACTCTCTTACCCAAGGGGATTGTCATAACCCTCGACTATCTGTAAATACCACGTGCATATCATCCACTCAAGTCCAGTCAACTTTACTCAAATTGTCTCAACTCGTTCTATCGTACGACATGTGGATGACCATTCAACCTTAATCACCCTCCCATCACTGAGTCAACCTGACTCGGCATTGTATACATCAATCACGTCATCTATCGTCATCTATCGTCATCTATCGTCATCTGTCGTCATCTGTCGTCATCTGTCGTCATCTGTCGTCATCTGTCATCATCTGTTGTCATCTGTTGTCATCTGTCATCATCTGTCGTCATCTGTCGTCATCTGTCGTCATCCCAAGCTCCGGCCGACATGTACCCGGTTCCGTGTCCTCGGTTCCGCTCAGACCGGACGAACTGATAAGCGAGGGTACCTTGGGAGCAATGTTAGCCAGATGGCTGGTCAGCATCTATTTTTGTATATGAACCCGTCCCAATCAACAAACGACAGAATCATCGATGATTGATAATTAGCCATCAATTCCTTAATTACTAATTAGTGCCTTAATTAGCCATCAATTACGGGTACCTCAATTAGTGATCAATCACGGGTACCTTAATTAACGATCAATTGCAGGTACCTTAACTAGCGATCACACCACTGACGTCATAGGAGAGTACGTACATCTGTCAACGGTAGTACGACTCCCTCGGTTACCAAATAACTGGTTTGCCAGATCAATCACAGGATCAATCACAGGATCAATCACCGGGTCAACCACCGGGTCAACCACGGAATCAACCAGTCAACCGGTCAACAGGATAGCCTTGTGAGAACACGTGTTTGAACATGGAAAACACGCTACTCATCAATACACACCCGCTACTGATGGAGAAGTGTACGCCACTGATGAAGAGTACACACTAGTGATGAGGAGTACGCACTGATGGTCAGAGGTTTCATCTCTTTCAGCAGTGCGAATGACTCAACTGAGAGAACCAGAAGGAAAACCACTCTACTAAGCATATTTAGCCTCTATTCGAACCTCTCGAACCTCTACCGAACCCGCAGGACTGAACCAGGTACTTTTGAGTCAAAATCTGCATAATGTGGGCGCCTAAGAAACACCCTCTGAACCCCCTGAAAGATCAGAGCTCATCCAGGCAGCATAGGAGAGTTTCAGGTATCAAAGGATCACATTTCATGGATCCTTTATTCGTCTTTCTTTTCAAGAATTTAACCTTTGATGAAGAGATCTCTTTTGGGGGCTTCCAGGATGATTCAGAGCCTTCTGTAAGGTTGTTTAGAATGCTGTTTTTGATACAGGGTTTCCTCAGGGTTTCCCCCCAGGAAGTAGGAGAGGAGAGGAAGGAGTTTGAGGCTCAGTTTGGGGTGTTTCGTCTATAAATAGTGGTTCTAGCTCTCTGTTTGTTTCTCTGTCTCTCTGATCAATGGTCATCTTTGATTTCAACTCTCTACTCTAACTTACTGTTGCCTTTAAGACTGTTTGAGACACGCCATTGTGGCTTCATCATCATCAGTCGTCTATTCGTGACAGGGATGATCGAGAAAAGGTTAGAAAAGATAAAAGAGAAAAAGGAGATTCATTGCTGAAGAAGATACTGATACTATGGGTTTATATACTTGTTGACTAGTTACCATCTGTAGTGCAATGGCACTGCAGACAAGACTTGGTTCTACCAACTGTCCTACAGTTGGTCCACAATATCTGTAACACAGTTTGCACTACATTCTGCACTACCGTTTGTATTGCAGTTCCTTAATTACTTCTCAATTCCTAATTAATCATGAGTCACTATTTATAAGTCCATAACGATACTAGGTCATGATTCTTGATTCATGACAAGTTGGATGAAGTGCGTTGAAGTATGCCTAAGCGCGAGAGGGTTGGGTGAAAATCTAGGAGGAGTAGACAATAGTAGCTGAAAAGATCACTGAAGTTCTTCAGTAATCCTTGATTGTTGTCAGTAGTGAAAGATTGATAGAGATAGCTACATACAATCAAGATACATTGCCGTCGGAGAAAAACCCCAGTTAGAGTAACTACGTCGGAGTACGCCGTAGTTACACCCCTTTCAACGCCTGTGCCTTTTGTTTGGGTGAGACATCGAAGCCTGTTATGACACTGCATACAAGGAGGTATGATTGGCATTGTAGAGTATGATAAGGAGCATGATGTGGAATAGGAGAATGGAGCTTATCAAGGTTAGACAGATATCAGAACATTAGGAGACTTGGTATGGATTGGTCAGCACATGATATCATATGATGTCATGGCTTATTCAGCATGGGGATTGGTCATTGCTGATTCAGCATGGGGATTAGTTGTGCTTACTCAGCTGCTTGATCAGCAATAACATCATTGCTTGATAAGCTGCTTACTCAGATGCTTATCAATCATGACATCATTGATGATTCAGCAAGGTGGAGGTAGCTGGTTTAGTTTGTAGTTCGGTAGAAACAGAGGTCTATATAAGAGCGCTGAAATTGCTCTTTTCCCTCTGTCGATGAATTCTCATAAGTTACTCTCATAAAACTTTGCCACTCACTCTACTCATCCCTTGTTATCTTAGTGACTTACGCCATAACGCGTTCACCACTGAGGTGCTCGTCATCATCGTCCAATCCACTTTACGCTATCACTTTGTCTTCCGTCGCTGTCGTCCACTGAAGTTAAGTCTGGTCACTGCCTAGCTCTCAGTCATAACAAAGCCGTAGTGTCAAGTTAGCCAAGTTTTGTTGACCGTCAGTCTGTTAGAGAGAAGTTATTTGACGTCTGTGACACCTTGTTTGGACTGCCTTCTCTGTTGTGGAAATGGCGGAATGTGATTGTTGTGGGGGGACAGATTGGATGCTTCCCTCATGGGACTATTGTGAGTAAGGTTGATCCAGACTTCTTAGAACCATTCTCCAAGCTTTTGTCGTCCGAGAACTCATGGCAAAAGGTATAACAGTTGTGAAAATTGTGACACGTTGAATTATATAGTGTGCTTCTCTGGCTGGGTCTGATACTGGGTCATGCACCTCCAGAGTGGACTGTCTCTGACTGGGTCTGATCAGGTGTGTGCAGCTCCAGAGGGCTCCGTCTCCGGCTGTGTTCCTAACAGAGACACACCACTCCAGCGCTGAACGCCTACTTAGCAAATCATCAGATACAAAGATCAGTGGGAGTGTGAAGTACATGTTACGTCACCCACGGAAGCTGTGACACTTCAGAGCGTCACAGGGGCTAGCATGACTAATGGATGATCTGTGCCACTTAGGAGTGTCATACATAACATTCTCCTGTGACAGTTTGGAGTGTAATGGTCAAGAGCCCATGTCCCACAGAAGAATTGCTCATCAACAAATGTCAATTTGGACAATCACATCTTTTTGTGGAGGGATGTCGGAGGCTGTGCGAAGGTACTAGAGCAAGTTTTTACCCAACTTTCTCCATACATGATCTGATAAAATGCGCCAGATGCTCCTTGATGATCCACCAAAAGCAAGGGTTAAAATGCATCTCTGGCTTGTATTTCTGGCTGGACATTGTACAAGGAGACTTGAACAACCTAGTCATGGATGTGAATGGTGTTGAAATTCACGTCATTGTGATAAGCGGTGCCTCATACCAAATTGTCTTGTCCCTGGTAGTTCTTCATTGCCTTCTACATAGTTAAGAACTACCAGGTGTAACTACCGTTCACTACCACTTTCAGCAATCATTATTGACAAATGGGGTTGAGAAGAATCACAGTACAGTTGACATGAATTCTATGATAGGTTATAATCTTCTGACAGTCACCCTGATCCCCATGACGCTCCAAAGTGTGACGGCTCCCGTGGGTTGTAACGATCCTGCTTGTGAGGATCACCACAAATAAATAAATGTAACCTACCCGTAGGGCTGGATACTGAATCGGAACTCTGTGATGTGGATAATACTAGCCAGCGATGATCAAAGGTTAGTAGATGTAAGTAAAGAGTGTATCAAGGAAACCAAAGAGGGTCTGAGAGAGGTGGAGGAAAAAGGAGGAGAAGAAGTGAGAAGAAAGAGGATGGGAGAAGAAAGACAATGGAGGAAGAGATCCCCCTCAGACCCGGCTTATATGCATAAATGAGCTGACGTTTGACGTAGGAAAGACGTGACAGAATCTGCGTCTTTGACACGTTATGCGTGAATACTATATACTAGGAGACAGGAGAGACTATAGGTAAAGAAGGCGTAACTGAGGCAAGTGCGTATAAGCACTTGTATAGACCATGATAGGCAGACAAGAGACAGGGGTAGGTGTATCTGGAAGAGAATCTAGTAGCTGGGTACTGATCAGTATGTAGGGGATGGTCAGATCCACTACATGGGTCACCTCACAAATTGAACAAACAACGCAGGTATCACACCTCCCTCTTGAGTCCTATGATAGACCTTTGCATCCAATTGAGCCAATACTATATCAAAGGATGCCTGTCCATGGTTGTAGAGCTTGTACTTAGAACTCTAAGGGGAGCTTGGAAGCAAAACATATGTTTTTGCTTACTTGTACCCTGCTAAGTCTGCACCTCCTCGGCGGTTACTGCCCACCCTTTCTTTGCTAGTTCGTGACTGGACTCCTTCCTGACAAACTTGGGGATTGCATATAGTTTGGTCCCATCATTCCCGCTGCCTGTGCTTGGAAAACCCAGTATGGCAGTTCTGGGATCACCATCAGCCCTAACCAAACCCAAGGCGCGCTGCAACGACCTGTCCAGTTCTGTACCCGGTTGAGTGTATCTCAGCCGAGACATCAGCCACTTGACACACCAGAGGCTTGAGTATGCCTGGTCCATTTCTTGGGTAGGTCCATTACTGTCTTCCACTCTTGTAGCCTGATGTGACTGTGGGGGCGGTTTGTCCAAAGAGGTCGGAATGGTTGCCAATATTGACCCATCCAGCTCCGTAGGCGTGGTGGGGCCACTGTCATCCCAGTCGGAGCCGCCGTCAAAGTACAAGGAAGGAATTGGAGTAAGTGGTACTCTGGTGAGTATCGTGGAATTGGTTTCCTGCATTGTGTTCTTTGGTTGATGAAGATAAAAATTGTGGGCTGGGTGTCCCCTTGATTGTCCTTAAGTAGTTTCAACTTGTGAAGGCCTCATACCACCTTCAGAAAAGTATGAGAAGGACTATGATGTCGTCAAGTAGCAGTGCATGATCCGAATGGCTCGTTTCCCACGGTATGACCCGAAGAGAGGTGGAGCGAAAACGTCATCGTGGCGGATAACCGGGTCTGATGATCAAATTCATGCCAATCTCATGGTTTTAACCTGATCCAGGCCTTTGGATGACGTCAAATTGATGTCCGCCATGTTTTCTAGTATGTTCCACATGCTCCGTAGACCACTTTTATCTTCTGACAACCTCCGTTGATCGTCATATTGACGTCAGTTTCGTGGAGGGAATCGGAAGACAGCGTGAAAATTGCATAATCTTTTCATCTTATAGCACGATATAATCCTCCGATAGCATGTCAAATTCTTTCGGCGCTGGTGAAGTGGTTACCGCGTCACTGATTCTATCACGAAAGGATTAGAAGGGGGGATTGGCAGATGTAAATTTTCCGTGTTGACCGGGGAAGGTAGAAGAAGCGTGCGCGTGGGTCATGATCCGGCCGCGAAAAGTCGAAAAGTGCCACATTTTTCAGGTGCCACAATCGTCCACCACTCACAACTAACTACTGAGATCCTCCCCAGAATCCACCGGCAGAACTCACCCGTTACCTACTTATGTATGTTTTTATACATCGCCAACATGAGCAACGATGAGGATCCAAGCAGACCAACCAGCCTTATCATTCAAGTTGTTCCACTTGCCGTCTTGCCCCTGCCGTCGATCGATCTCGGCTCGCAAATTTGTCCTTTTCCTCTGCCTTCGATCACCTCAGTCAAACTCGCTCGTACCCGTGTTTGACGGCACTGTTACCCACCAGCATCTGTTCATCAGTCCCTACTTGACGATCTCTCCCTCTCCGGCAGATCAGGCCTTATTCCGTCTGTGATCTCTGTCCGCTCCACCTGCTACATCTCATCCCAAAGAGATGATTATCGGCTTCCTTCTCAAGCCAATCAGATACATTGTTTACTGATAGTTAGATGATAATACAGAGGGGAAAAAGAGCATGCATCAATCCTACATGTCTCTAGACTGATCAAATTCCACTCACACGCAGTAAACCAGAGACGATTGAATAGAGTTCAGAGGATAAGTTGAACGGAAAAATATTCAACAGAAGGGGTGATTATCTAACGGCGGCTCAGGCCGTCCTGGCCCGATTCTATCGGCTAACACTCCCCCACGGGACATGTCACGAACTATGTTGTGACACCTCAATTATTCCACCAACAATGACCCTCCTTTGACCATCAAAACCCCCATCACACCTTAACCTCTTTACTCTACACATAACTCAGGACATCTGAGATCAAGTACGGCGAAGTTAGACGGAGTTAGGTTAGGTAGGGACAATGGGAGCAGAAGTACGGCGAAGTGAGACATAGTTAGGCTATGTAGGGACAATGGGAGCAGAAGTACGGCAAAGTTAGACAGAGTTAGGCTAGGTAGGGACAAAGGGAGCAGAAGTACGGCGAAGTTAGACGGAGTTAGGCTAGGTAGGGACAAAGGGAGCAGAAGTACGGCAATGTTAGGCAGAGTTAGTCGAGGGAGGAAGAGGATGGCCGGGGGCTCGGGGAAGTTGGACAAAGTGCGTTGAAGTACGTCAAAGGGCGAGAGGGTTGGATGAACGTCTAGGAGGAGTATGTCAATGATACTGCCCACCCTGGGACAGAGGACAAAGGACAAGGGGACAAGGACTAGGAGTGACAAGGAATATACTTAGATAACAAGACTGAGTCCAACAAGGAATGGGACTGTGACCCAAAGAATGTCTCTGGCTTGTCTAACAAGACTAGGAAGGACTTGGACTGGAACTGTAACTGGACTGGACTGGACTCAAAGAAAGGGTGGCAATGGAAATGACTTTTGATCAAGAAGTAAAGAAGAAGTATGTAAAACTATGAGGGGTTTATATCTGTAAAACAGGTGTTCTACCAGGTGGAGTCGTCCTGCGTAGGAAACCGTTGTAATCCTTGCGTTCCCTACTGTTTTCTAACTAACAGCAACTGACTGCGCCCTGTTCTCGCCGTGCTGCGTGTAATACGCCGTTGATTGCACGCAGAAGTACGCATGACAACGTAAAACATACGTTCGCCTAAAATCTAACTATACTAAAGTCTTGGGTCTAATGCCATACCAGGCATACTAACTGAGGATAACATAACTAACCAAAGGTTCAGGTCTGTTGCCTCAAAGGCATCAGAGCAGAAATAAAACATGCGGAAACTGATACTTGTGATTCATGACAGAGTAGATGATATTAACTGAGAAGATTGCTGAAGTTCTTCAGCGATCCTTGATTGTTGTCAGTAGTGAAAGACAGATAGAGATAGCTATATACAATCGAGATACATTGCCATCAGTAGAACAAAACCCCAGTTAGAGTAACTACGCCGAAGTACGCCATAGTTACACTCCTTTCGACGTCTGCGCCCTCCTGGTTGGGCGAGACACCGACTTAGGAGCGTCAAGTTAGCCAAGGTTTGTCGACCGCTGGTCTGCTAGTGGATAGTTGTTCGACAGCCGTGACAGGACAATGCTCAACTCTGCAGTAGTCCCGAAAGATTTATCAATGGCAACGGCGAGGTTTGTGATGATGTAGAAGGTAGTAATGATGAAATGTTGAGTGTCATGTGTGTGGTAGTAGTGGTAGGTGAAATCGTGAAATGAGTTTTGGTGGGGCCCCGCACTGCGCGGCTCCGCTCTGACACGTGGTCACCACTCACTACTGACGACTCACTCTGCTCTATCTTTCCTTTTACTTCATCACTTTTACCTCCAGTAAACGGTATGTCCACCTTTCGTCTTTCTCCACTTTTATCACTAATTTCTGACTGTCTGAACTTCCTTCTATCCTGTCTACTTCTCAAAACTTCAGGTTTAATAGTAGAATTTCGAGAATCTATGGATTTCCTTCATGTCCCTGGCTGACAACATCTCATAGAATCACCACCAACCAAACAACTTTTCTTTTCATTAGAAATATCATTATGTCCCGCGCTGGTTTTCTTCTCCGTGACTTCTCTAGGCCAGAGGAAAGAAAGGGTATGTGGTTCACGTTCTCTGGTATTACCTAGACTGATTTTCAGAATTTCCCTCATTGATGGTATTGTAATGCATACGCCTAAAGGGTGACGTGCACTAAGCTCTTGTGCTAAAAGATCCAATGCTCAGCTCATAGTATGAGCTGAGACCCTTTATAAACTGCTTGTGCTGCGACCGAGATTCAAGATTTATGACAGGAGCCCCCCCTCAAGGGCTGATGTCCCAGCAGCCAGCAATTTCTGAACCGAAAATCCTCCTACGGATTTTCCCATGACAAATTAGATCCCAGAATGTGGCACTGCCACAAGCCTCTGTGTGCCACAAAGAAGTGGGTTCGAGAATGTGCACACACAGGGAGTCGAACCCTGGTCATGGTGGAGCTGAGCATTCTGTAATGCATACGCCTAAAGGGTGACGTGCACTAAGCTCTTGTGCTAAAAGATCCAATGCTCAGCTCATAGTATGAGCTGAGACCCTTAATAAACTGCTTGTGCTGCGACCGAGATTCGAGATTTATGACAGGTATACTGTCTTTGTGCTTTGCTTGGTACCCTGTCACATTCCCGGGGCCTCTTGGTAGATCTTTCTTGTGGGGCACAGGGATCTTCTTCTGCTTTGTTTGATCTCCTCTTCAATATGGAGGGGTGGATAGGAGGGGTGAGAGACGTCCTGACCTAAAAAACGAGGGGTTGTGAGTTTGAAGATGGGGGGTCTGTAGATCTCTTCTTCGGTCTTTTTTTTTATTTTTATACCATGTAGCAGACTGTCTTCCCTTCTCGTTCTCTTGTTCTCTTGTTCTCTCTCATCTCTCTGACCACTCTAGGTTCTATTTGTGGTTTCTGACCTATTTTAGAATTACTCACAGTCATAGGTACACCTGAAATTTATTCATTATGGCTCACTACAACTTTTCCTTTGGTGGTCTCTTTTTCTTTGGTGGGTTTCTCTGAACTTCCTTCTACCCACACACCTCTCTCTGATACCACTTTGTTCTCCGTGCCACCTGATAGGTCCCCTAGATCTTCAAAATCAGAATGATCGTAATTGATGATTTCATCATCATCTAATGTCACATATACTGAACCAATGTGTTTCTTCTTCGGTGGTTCTACACGTATCGCTGACATATTCACCAAATGTACTGGTCCACCTAAAGCCTTCGTGAGTACATCTGCTCTCTGAGAGACAGTGCTGATGTACTCTAGTTCAATAACTTCATTACTGACTAGATCGCAAAGAGCATGATGTCGTATATCAATATGCTTTGTCCTCTGGTGAGTACCAGGTTTTCTTGCTAGTGATATCAATCCTTGATTATCACAATTTTAAGACAGTAGGATTTAGCTGATCATAGCCTATCTCCCTCAGCAATCCTCTCAACTGCTGAGCTTCCTTTGCTGCTTCAGCCATTGCGATGTATTCTGCTTTGACGGTCAACAACAATACTGTAGCTTGTCTTTCTGAACTCCATGTTATCGGTGAGTTGTTCATCATAAAGTGTCACGTCCGTCAAACAACCACTCTCTAACAGACCGACGGTCGACAAACCTCGGCTAACTTGACGCTTCAAAGTCAATGTCTCACCCTACCAGGAGGGCGCAGACGTTGAAAGGAGTGTAACTACGGCGTACTTTGGCGTAGTTACTCTAACTAGGGTTTGTTTTACTGATGGCGATGTCTCTCGAATTAAATGTAGCTATCTCTATGTATCTTTCACTACTGACAACAATCAAGGATCGCTGAAGAACTTCAGCGATCTTCTCAGCTAATATTATCTATTCCTCCTAGACGTTCACCCAACCCTCTCGTGCTTTGACTTACTTCAACGCATTTTGT
Source organism: Tremella mesenterica DSM 1558 (assembly GCF_000271645.1). NCBI lineage: Eukaryota > Fungi > Basidiomycota > Tremellomycetes > Tremellales > Tremellaceae > Tremella > Tremella mesenterica. The sequence goes on along the minus strand of NW_006711238.1, from coordinate 169,714 downwards.
CCAACTTCCCCAAGTCCCTGGCCATCCTCCTCCTCCTCCTCCGACTAACTCCGCCTAACATCACCGCACTTCTGCTTCCATTGTCCCTACTTAGCCTAACTCCGTCTAACTTCGCCGTACTTCTGCTCCCTTTGTCCCTACTTAGCCTAACTCTGTCTAACTTTGCCGTACTTCTGCTCCCTTTGTCTCTACTTAGCCTAACTCCGCCTAACTTCCCCGTTCTTCTGCTCCCTTATGCTCCAGGTGTCACAAAGGTGGGGCTTGTCACAAAGGACAACAGAATACAGGGCTGTAACCTGAGAATGGGACTATGACCCAATGAAGTCTCTGGCTCGTCAAGAGAGTAACAGAGAGGACGGAGGATGAAGTGATGACGTCGAGGAGAACAGGGATGGCGAGGACTAGAAGTGTCGGGCTTGGACCAACTGTGTTTGACAAATAAAGAGGAGATTCATAACTGAAGAAACTACTGAAAAGTACAAGTTTATATAGACTAAAACTAGTTACCGTCTGCGAGTACCGTTGGTCACCCTTGACCACCTGTAGCTACCATTTGTAACTACCATCTGTGACTACCATCTGTCATTACCATCTGTCATTACCATCTGTAATCACCACCTGTAATCACCATCTGTAATCACCATCTGTAATCACCATCTGTGATTACCGTTTGTGATTACCGTCTGTATTGTCCTTATCAATCCTGATTAATTATGAGTCACTATTACTTTGAGTCCATACTTATTCTGAGTCATGATTTCTGATTCATGACACCAGGCCCCCGCATACCTTATTCTCCCGTTGTACTTTGCTGTAGGTGGTCTCAGATCTCCTGAGTTACGTGTAGAGTAAAGAGGTTAAGACGTGATAGGGGTTTTGATGGTCAAAGGAGGGTCATTGTTGGTGGAATAATTGAGGTGTCACAACGTCGTTTGTGACATAAAGATCAAGCCTGTTGTTGATCGTTGTGTGTCTTTACATCCTGCCCAATTGGCATCAGCCCATCCTGCTAGATTGCTAGCCTCGCCACCAAGACAAATACCATGTAACCAAGTGGACCGAAGGTATGTAATTACCATTATTCCTTCCTCCCACACTTTCTTCGTCACCCGGGGGGGGGGGGGGGGGGGGGGGGGGGGTGAGATACCTAGCAATGTATGATGCTGCATATGATATATCTGGTTGAGTACATGTGGCTAACCACTGTAGACATCCTATCAACTCTTGAAATGGTCAAATTTCACTTTCCACCTCCAACATCAAAGGATTTTTTGCAGTAAGGGGTAGTGGCGTTTTTCGGTCTCGATGTAAGTCGTTTTCAGGGAACTTCTGAACTATCTTATCAATGTACGCTGGTTGGTTTAACCATATCGTCTTTTCTTCTCTGTTCCTTGTTACCTTCATACCTAGAATGGTACTTATCTCCCCCAGGTCGGTTATTATCCACCTTTTCCCTAGCCCATCGAAAATTTCCTTGGCTTCTTCCTTCGATTTCATGGCAAATACTAGATCATCGACATAGGCTAGCAGTATTGCTGCTCCCTTTCCTTCAATTTTCCCTTCTGGTCTATAGTAGAGACCCCACCTTGACTCAATTCTTGAAAACCCTAGGTGAGATAATCCTTCCCCAAGTTCTATCCACCATGTCCTACCCGATTGTTTTAAACCGTAAAGAGACTTTATTAACTTCAAGGTATTACATCCAGGTTTCGGTTTCATAGAGACAGGTCGCCCGCTACGCGGGCTCCCGCCCCTCGTGCTGAATCCCGTGAGCAGGCACAAAATCAAAATCACATGCATTCACATTTTACCTCCAAAAAAGCAAAAAATCTTGTAATCAAAGGAGAAGCTGACGAAAGACAACGTTTGGAGTCACTGTATCCTCCTTGCCATAATACACCCGGCCATCCTCCCTTTGCTTGAACCTCGAGACCGCGGTGTATAATTGTCCATGAGAAAACGCCGGGTTGGAAACGTCCAGCCCCACCCAATGCAGAGTCAACCCTTGGCAGGAGTTGACCGTTGTGGCATAGGCAGGAGCAAGAGGAAACTGTTTTTGCTGGAGGGTAAAGCCCTTCCTGGGCAAGGGGTATTCAAAGGTGATGCGAGGGATAAGGATCGTGTGAGGTTGAAGCATCCCAACACCATTGACACCACGAATGAGCTGGCAGGTCACCGTCTGACGACCCACCCCTGTCACCTTGAGGCGCACATTCTTCACCAAACCTCTTTCCTGGGAGAAGTTGCGGAGCAGGCGGACGATGGTGTTCACCTTGATGGACAACACATGAGGTGGCACCCCAGGAGGGGTCTGAGCATGAAGGAAATCCTGCTGCGTATGGGGCTGCAGAGCGCGGCTGTCCTCAGGATTGAGAGCTTCCACCTCCTTGATGGTGTCATGGGAGTAGCTGACACGCTCTTCACCATCAATGGTAGAGATGATGTTGGAGTTGTAGAGGTCACACTGGCGATTGGTGGCGCAGAGGATGGACCGGTGAAGGCATGCCACCGCATCTGACCGGATATGTTGTGGAAAGACAAAGTCGGTGAGGTCCTCCCCTGTGAGGGCGGTGGGTATCATGGACAGGTCAACCATGTCGTCCTGCAGGGGGGTAGTACCGTCGCCCACCATGTCGACCATGTCGGCAAGTTCGATGTCGTCTGCATGTCTGATGGGCGTGATGAGACGGTGGACAGTGAAGTGACGCCACAGGTAGGAAGTGCGCATGGACGCTTCCACGATCTCAGCCTGGGTCCCCCCTCTGATGACCGGGGCACACTGTCAAAAGTCTCCAAGCAGAACGAAGGGCTTCCCCCCAAAGGGCAGGTTGGGGTCACATGTGTCGCGCAGCAGGTTATCAACACAGGCAAGCACAGCCTTGTTGGCCATGGGAGCCTCGTCCCAGAACACACAGCACGCCTCCCGCAGCAGGTCCGCACGTGGGGAGTGGGGGGTAACCATGGATGCCAGCTCCTCGTTGCGCTCATTAACAGGGACTTTGAAGAGGGAGTGTATGGTTATCCCCCCCTCGTACAGGAGAGCAGCAAACGCTGATGAGGCCCCCACTAAGGGGATCTTGCCTTCGGAGCGCAGTCGGTCCAGGAGAGCAGCCACCAAGTAAGTCTTCCCCCTACCCGCTCTCCCATCGATGAACACACATGAGGGACGTCCCCCCATCACCGCTCCCATGATGTCATCGTAGATGGCCCGCTGCTCCGCATTCAAATGGTTGAGTCTCATGTCGGCCTGTTCACGCAGCTCCACCCGTCTGTCAGCAAAGAGGCTGATGTGATGCGCCACCTCCCCTTCAAACTCGTTTGGTACAGGCAGCCCAAAGTCCGCCAGAGACTTCCCATGCTCACCCAGCATCCGCCCTATCTCCTGCAACGCCCTCTCCTTACCCCTGTCCAGATCGTTTTGAGCGTGCAGGGTGAAATCCTGAGCCATTACCTCTCCATACTCTTCCCACAGCAGCAGAGGCCCTGGAGCGTCGTTCAGCAGCAGGTCCACAAACAGGCCCCTCAGGGTGGCAGGTGTCAAGAGATTGGCCAGCCCCTCCCGGAGAGCCATCTGCGCCTCGTTCTCAGCCACAAAGAGGCCCAGCATTCTTGCTGCCTCCTGAAAGGTATCATATTCTATGCCGTCCACAGTCTTGAGGTCGGCAAACGACCTGGCAGAGCGTGCATTGGCAATGGCACGCAGGTAAAAGAGCTCCCCTTGTGAGGCTTTGACCAAGGCAATCCTTGTAACATGAGGGTTCTGTCTTGGGACAACCACCTTGGGAACCTGATTGTCTGGGAGATCGGTCTCCTCATACATGGGGACACCTTCCCCATGCCTCGTACCCACAGTGTCAAGACGGCAGTGTCGAAAGTAGTCGCAGAATGTGAGATCATCAAAGGAAACTTGAGCCTGGTCGCCGGGGGTGAGCACAGTGAGGATGCCAGAGGGGCGATGGAAGTAGCGTAAAAGGGGGGACATGCTCCCCGCCTCACCCCGAGTGGCACCGTATCGTATTGTGTTACGTCCAGGGAGGTGGATCGGGAGGCATTCCACTCCAGGGTACCGGTCTGATATGTTGTAACCCAGTATCCTCCAGGTTGCCTCGCTTGCGGAGAGGTGACGGCCACGTTGGAAATGCTCCGCCTCATTGTAGACCTCTCCAGCAACAATTGCAATACGGGAGTAGTCCGGACCCTTGTTGACATACTTGAAGAGGTATTGGAAGAGGGCGGACGTGCTGGCAACATCCACATTGATGTGGCACTGGTGACGCCTGAGCAGCTGTATGTTGTAGCTCGCCACCCATTCATCGCCAGGGTTCAGCCTCCTGTACTTGACACGTCCAAGCTTGTCCATGGTTGTCGTGGGTTGAAGGGGGTGGGGGAATCCAAAGCGACACACAGGCTCCCCGTTGATTGTGCGCCTGCAGTACTGGGAAGGACCCCCATCTGGGTGACGGTGCATCATGAAGCAAGTGACCAACGCTCGGTCGGCAGGGTCAGAGGGAAGGGAGGCAGAGGCCACAGAATCAATGGCTTCGGTGGAGATCAGGTCGCGAGGGTAGCAAAGGAGGATGTGGGCGTGAGGGAGCCCTCGTTTTTGGAATTCAATGACTTTGATGCTGTACAGGGGTGATCCGATGTCAGGGAACAGGTTGCGAAGGTCCTTCATGATGAGTAGCAGGCGTTCGTGGAAGACACGCGCAACAATGACAGGCTTGTCTGTGTAATCCTGCCCGGGTCGCAAGGAGGCAGATATTTCAGGCCAGTTTGGGTTACAGGTGACAGTCACAAAGAGAGTGGGCTGCCCATACGCAGCAGCCAAAGCAAGGCAATTAGCCACATTCCCTTCCGCCCAAGCTCTCCCACCAACAAACCCCATTGGCAGGTAGATGTTCTAGTCTTCAGGGATGTCACTGAGAAGGGTACTGGTTGGGGAACTACGGCTGACTTTGCCGTAGTGGAACGTTGAATGGTAAACAATAAGATGATCGTTGATGAACTGCAGCTAACTTTGCTGTGGTGCGTCAAACTGCTGAGTGGTAGCTCTCCTTGACTCAAAGGTGGTAGCTACTGGATATATCTCTTGCTACTGACAACAATCAAGGGTCGCTGAAGAAGCTTAGCAATCTGTAAACTATCTATACTTCTCCTCTCTCCTCATGATATCCTGCTCCGCTGACTTAGCCGCACTTTGTCTTGCTCCCTCAATCTCCTTCTCCTACCTTTGTTGTAGTTCTTCGCTAGGCGGGGTTGTTGTGACAAATACCCTTTAGGTTCTCATAACTTCCTCGTAGTTGGTCTCAGTGGTTTGGGTGGTGGTGGTTGATGATGGATAGTGGTTTGGTGATGGTGAAAGGAGAGTCAGTGATGGTAGTTGTCAGGGATGTTATGACATGGTTCGTGACAGATGATAATACAGAGGGGAAAAAGAGCACGCATCAATTCTACATGTCTCTATATTTATCACATTCCACTCACACACAGTAAACCAGGGACAATCGAATAGAGTTCAGAGGATAAGTTGAATGCCGGAATGTTTGACAGAAGGGGTAATTATCCAACGGCGGTTCGGCCGTCCTGGCCCGATTCTATCGTCTAACAGGGTTGCAGGTTGGGTTGAAATCGATGGAACTCTCGTGGAAATCTGGGTGTTTCTGGTGCTAGGTGATGGATTGTGTCTCCTCTGCAATTGATGTGGCCAAAGAATAATATTGAGGAATCAGCAAAGTACCAACTTTGCTGATTGTACTATATACTGTCTACAGGTGTCCACATCTCTGTTCCCCTGTTTCTCCTACTGCAAGTTTCTAAGTACATACGCAGACAGGTAAAAAAAACCGCTTTTGAGCAAACCCAGGGGGAAATTTCAAAAGGGAAAACCCGTCCCTACCTAATTGCAGCACTGCCTCCAAATCCCGCCCATCTCTATCCTAATCCGTCGAGTTTGATGGATCTGCATCCAGTCGTTGTTACCCCGTAACAGATTAGTCTCGACAAAACAAAGAGGAAGTTTGTCTTACTAACAGTGTATCAACCATATACTGGATGCACATACGTATCTTGAGGCATTAATCCTGGGTGTCTCAAAACATATGTGTCTCCCTCATCCCCTTCCCCTGCCTCTCAGGTGCACTAACTGGACCCTTGATATTACTACGCAATGGTGGTGGACCTTCACTGCTTAAACAATTCATGGACTAAGTCTTTGGCGTCACGTTTGTCACGTTCCAATTGGGTCAAACACCCCCGTGACGCAGCCCGATTCTCAATAGCTTGGGAATACACATGCGCCACCCCCTCGGAGATGTTGGAGAGAGGGAGCATGGAAGGTAGCTGTGTTAACTTACTTTGCACCTCAAGATGACTCTGCTCTTCACACGGTGTGGTACAGGCACAAGCACAATTACTTTCATCAATTGGAGAAGTGAGAAGTGTAAGTTTCACTGGATTTTCCTGATTTATAACGGTCCGTGGACTCCGTGTAGTTAATTGCTCGTATGACAAGTGTGAACCAACACACGTCCAAGCATCATAGAATTGTCTTTTCTTGCCACTAAGCTCAGATCTCATTATGATGAGGATACCAGTAGATGTCCCTGACATTGCAGCTTTTTGGGTCGCTTCACCTAGTGCCTGCCACCTGCTCAGCTCTTCCGGTGTGGTCGTCACCAGGCCTTTCAGGGTTTGAAGCCGGATCGACTGATCCCTTTTGCGCGTACCTGTCCCCGTCGAGGAGCCGATACCGGACATCTAGAACCGAGTATGTTGTTTCTGTTTTCCTACTAGGGAAAAGGTATGTGGTATGAGAAAGAAGGGGAGGAAAGTTACAACTTATCAAGTCAGAAGGAGATGAGTGAAAAATGGAACTCCACGCGGATATCCCTCCCGCATTACAAACGTAAAAATCGATCCTTTATTCAGCGGGATGGAAATAGTGGGAAGAAGCCGTAATGACGTCGTGCGTGCGGTAGGAACAGGTAGTGAGGACATCTATGGGTTCCAGGAAGCCTTCTCGACTTTGGCAGGCAATCAGGATGTGGTGAGTAAACGGGTTTCTCCCCTGTTTACATCTTGTCAGGATCACGGGTACCTGGTTACGGGAGTGTAGTAGTCATACTTCTTTTTCATTGACTGTGTCCTCTCCTACTACCCCTATTCCATTTTCTCACACCACATGATACTTTTCCTCGATCCCCGTGTCTCATATACATCCCTGTCTTACTTCACTCTTCTACCCCATATCCATTTCCGTCTTTACTCTGTCGCATCGGTATCACCCCGTTCCCCTTTTCCCATATATGTAGATGCAGTTTACTTCCATAGCCCCCTTGTCAAATGTATTTTGTGTTCTTTAGTGTTATCTTTCGCCACTCAATCTCAATAACCTTTCAGGTCTTTTAGATCTTCTACATCAATAGGTTTGTCCCCTATGAGGCCTCTACAGCCATAGCACAAGTGAAGCAGACTAGCTAAAGAGATGGTAAAGATATGAAGGATAATGTGTGAAAACGGGTGATGAAAATGCATGAATTCCGGGTGTGCAAAGTCGTGTCTACCGTGTGTTGCCCTCCGCCACAGGTATAGTGTCACCTTGCCATCAGGAAAGACCCATCTCCCTTTGCATGAGCCGTGCTTTTACAGACAAGATTTGCTTACCATTTCTCAAGCAAAGGAAATACCAATCTTTGCAGAGTGTCCGTTACAGGGATATCATGCGGGAGGTAGTGATTCTGACATCCATATGGCTTAATGCCGGCCAACACACGTAATACTGACCAAGGCATATGACCTACTCATAGGGCGCAAAAGTCCTGTCCCAACCCCAAATTCACAGCCAAAATTGCTCTTTTTCCCATAACATTAGTCGGGAAGCCACTACAAAAGGCATGCATGCAAAGGAATGAGTAAGATGCTGGATGTTCTACTATCATCTCCATGGAAGCATAGAGCTGTCTTCCTGCAGTTTGGTTTGGTACGGGTGGCTGCAAAAGACTCACCTGCTATTCACAGCCAGGGGAGGGGACAGGACTTTTGCGACCTACCGAGTAGATAAACATTTTCCAAAACATCTTGATTCCAATGGCCTGCACAAGCAATATTTTGAGCTGATACACCTTCGATTTTGGCCAGCTGAGTTCCTCCAGCTCTATTGATATGTGTCTTTTTTCCCGTATTGACTTGTGTGCTTTTCAAAGCCTGAGTAATTGGATCATATTGTGCTTTATACATGAGCTGATCTGTATGGGAATAAAACAAATGTTGGAGGAGTTTATCATTGTACCATGTGTCACAAGAACCAAGTTTGGGAAATTCCTCTTCTCCAAGGCTGCCGGCTTGAAATTTAAGTGGATTAACATTCTGTCACGAACTATGTCGTAACATCCCTGACAACCACCATCACCGACCCTCCTTTCACCATCACCAACCACCACCCAAACCACTGAGACCGACTAGGGCAAAGTTACGAGAACCAAGAGGGTATTTGTCACGATGTCATGAATAGTGATAAGGAATTCTGACTCATGCTCAGAATAGTGATAAGGAAATATGACTCATGCTAGGAACTGTGATAAGGATTGAAGGAAAATATGAGTCATGGTATTTAGCAGTTCAGCAGTGAGGCATTTACGTGATTGGCTGAAGCCTGGAAGGTTCAGCAGTTTAGCAGTGAGGCATTTATGTGATTGGCTGGAATTAGTTTCCCACGGTGCACTCACTTTGAGGCATTTATGTGATTGGCTAGAAAATCCCTCACACGCTTTTTATTTAGTACACCTACTTTAGTTTTGAAGGGTATATAAGGAGCACATCTCCCCCCTCTTTCTTCAGCAATGTATCTTCATCTTGAAGTTGAACTTCATCTTTGAAAGTCACCTAGTTGGTTCTAACCCAACACCTCAGTACCCTCAGTACCTAAGGCAGTCATCAAGCTCTACGAGCCAGAGACTAAAACCCTTCAGTACCCAAGGCAGTACTTTGCTACCGCAGTCTACCCGCAGGCGTGACACACGACAACCCCGCCTAGAGGAGAACTACGGCAAAGTTAGGAGAAGGGAATTGAGGGAGGGCAGAACAGGGAAAGTTAGGCGAAGTTAGTCGAGGTGAGCGGAGTAGGACATCGGGGATATGGCGAGGTACGGCGAAGTTGAACGAAGAGGACTGAGCGTGAGGCAGTGCAGGAGTTGAGGGACGTTCTATGAGAAGAGAGGAGCAGTATAGATAGTTTACAGCTTGCTGAACTTCTTCAGCGATCCTTGATTGTTGTTAGTAGCGAGCGATATATTCAGTAGCTACAACCTTCGAGTTAAGGGGAGCTACCACCTAGCAGTTCGGCGTACTACGGCGAAGTGAGCCGCAGTTCATCGACGATCACCTTATCATTTACCACTCGACGTATTACTACGGCGAAGTTAGCCGTAGTTCCCCCGACGAGTACCCTGTCCTAGTGGGACATCGACGCCCCACTACGACGTAGTTAGCCGAGGTTTGTCAACCGTCAGTCAGTAGAGGAGAAGAAACGACAACTGTGACACATTCATATTATTTTAGCTCAGCCGACGTTGGCCAACATTCACTCACCAGGCAAATAGGTGAACCGCTAAGATACCCACAGGACACATAAAAACATCTTTGTTGAGTAACAACCCCAAATACTCCACTTTGCCATACTTATCAACTTTCTCACATTGACCAACACACACAACAACTACTATGGGTGCTGGTCCCTTGTTGTCCCACACAGTGTACGCCAAATCCAAAAGATCCATGCCTTGTTGCTTATGACCCCGGTAGAGCACTTACAAGCCTAGAGTGTGGGCTACAGCATCATGAAGGCCTTGCTCGGTATCTTGAGAGACATAAGCACTGAAACAATCTTCAATTTGTTTTCTACTTTCAGATCCGTCAAAGATGGTATCTAATAATTAATTATGTGCTTAGCTCTCCTAACTTACTGCTTGTCTTATCAATGAACAAACCCCTTTTTGTTTGTTCATCTACTTGTTGTAGGACCAACAAGAGGCTTTTCATTGCTGCTGAGTGCGGATGAGGATGGCTATCCATACCTTTGTATTTTTGCTGTTTCCATAAACTTACCAGAGCAGCTACATGAAGTTTAATTGACGCTAAACTTTGCGCCATTCAGCTGAGTTTCAACAAAACTGGCATTCAGCAAGCACTTTATGTTATACGTAGCAAGTGAACACACCACTTTCTCTAGCTGTTGTTGTAGGCACTTTTCCTCCTCAAGTTAGATCTTCAACCACATCTAAAGCTTGCAGTTGACTTTCCTCCACCATATCCAGACTAGTTTCAACATCTTCAATTGAGTATGTTGGCAATAGATCAGAAATTGCTGCTCTTGCTCCAGAAGCTGATGTTTCTGCTTCCTCAGGTGTACTTTGTCGTTGTTGTTTGCTTATGTCTGTACCATTATTTGGGTAAAATAACACTTGAGTATATATCCATCTAAGGGCGTATTTTGGTGTAACCATACCTCTGGAACAATTAGCCTCTTTTGATTGTACCTACTTTGCCCCATCAAGTGATCTGCCACCAATGTTGGCCGGTGTTGGCCAATTCATACGAAGTCACATACCCAGTGCTGAACTTCATGCTTTGGCACCATTCTTGCCATCTGTGTATGCGTACTTGATAATGAGCTTGTGTTGAGGAAGAATTACTCATTTTCCAAGTTCCCCAATGTCTTCTTGCCAATTATCTGATGTATTCCAACAATCTGCATGTCACGCCTGTTGAACAACTATCTTCTAGTGGACCGACGGTTGGCAAACCTCGGCTAACTTGACACTTCTAAGTCGATCTCTCACCCAACCAGGAGGGCGCAGACGTTGAAAGGAGAGTAACTACGGCGTACTTCAGCGTAGTTACTCTAACTGGGGTTTTGTTCTACTGATGGCAATGTATCTCGATTGTATATAGCTATCTCTATCTGTCTTTCACTACTGACAACAATCAAGGATTGCTGAAGAACTTCAGCGATCTTCTCAGTTAATATTATCTACTCCTCCTAGACGATCATCCAACCCTCTCGCGCTTTGACGTACTTCAACGCGCTTCGTCCAACTTCCCCGAGCCCCCGGCCATCCTCTTCCTCCCTCAACTAACTCCGCCTAACATCGCCGTACTTCTGCTCCCATTGTCCCTACCTAACCCAACTCCGTCTAACTTCGCCGTACTTGGTCTCAGATGTCCTGAGTTACGTGTAGAGTAAAGAGGTTAAGGCGTGATAGGGGTTTTGATGGTCAAAGGAGGGTCATTGTTGGTGGAATAATTGTTCGAATGTGTACGACGAGTACGATTACGATGATAGTAAGAATCGCATCGAAGACTACGGATGGTATCGTATCTATAAACAGTTTCAAGTTGTAGTTACTAGTTACGTGGCATTACTTATCAACACTCCCCCTAATGACACTAACTCCAATCAATAGACAAACTAACATGTTCTAAACCAACTAATGAGATCGTATCGTAACCAATGGGATCCGTATCGCAGACCTGGACGTACAGGATGAAAAGGCATGAATCACGAGCAAACCAGGAAATCTCGTGTGCACAGTACGAAGTGTTCGGTACGACGCTCTATGCGTCATACGATTCGAGCGATGTCAAGTTCGAATCATGTAGATCGTAATCCGAATTGACAAGATGAGTGAGGGAGGTGAGAAGGGATATAGAGTGTGGTGTTGAATCGTGTACGAGTCAAACTCGAAGACAGTTCTTTTCGTGCGGTTCCCTTGGTAGGATCTTTGTAAGGAAATCCGCGTCTTGCAATTTGGATTGTACGTATTCGAGTTTCAATTCACCATTGTATATCTTCTCACGAATGTAATGATGTTGTACGTCTATATGCTTCGATCGAGCATGCGTACCAGGATTGTGTGCGAGTCGTATCACACTTTGATTATCACAATTAAGTCGTGTTGTAACTTGCTTGAAACCGAGTTCAGTCAATAGACTTCGTATCCATACGGCTTCACGAGCAGCTTCTGCGGTTGCGATATATTCCGCATCCATCGTAGACTGCGCAATTGTAGCTTGTCTTCGAGATTGCCATTGAATCGAGCTATTACAGAACTTGAATAGATAGCCAGTCATAGACTTTCGTGATTCCGTACAACCAGCAAAATCCGCATCAACCCATCCTTCAAGTTGATACGGTTCTCCTCCAAGCTTGAGAACGTAGTCCTTTGTATGTACGAGATACGACATTACGCGCTTTGCAAGTGCGAGATGCGTTTCTGTTGGCTTGGCTGAGAATCGAGCAAGATATCGTGTCGCAAAGCATATGTCAGGTCGTGTCGAACTTGCGATCCACATCAATGATCCAATGATCTTGAGATATGGAGTTGTAGCTTCGAGCAGTGTCGAAGTGGTGTAGAGTTCTTCTACATGTTGTGGGAGAGGAGTACCGTAGGATCGAACCGCAACCGAATTGTCTGCAGCTGCACGATCGATATATGCTGGTTGCAATAGGTGAATCGTACGGTTCGTACGATCGCGAACTACCTTGAGCCCTAGTATCTTTTTCATCTCCCCCATTTCTGTCATTGTCCACTTCGATTTCAGGAATCGCATGAGTCGTACAATCACGTCTCGAGTTCGAGCTGCAATGACAAGATCGTCCACGTATGCGAGTACGATCATAGGACCATCTGAACCTTTAGATGCCTTGTAGTACATTCCCCAATCTGATTCGAGTCGTACGAATCCGTATGTTGCGAGCGCATTACCGAGCTCGATCCACCAAACTTGTGCAGACTGCTTGAGACCGTACAGTGACTTGTACAATTGTAAGGTATTACAACCAGGAGCTCGAGCCATACCTTCTGGGTATCTCATATAGATTTCTTCTTCAAGTACACCATTCAGATAAGCTCCTTCGACATCTGCTTGATGTGTTACGAGATTGTACGACGCGGCGATCGTAAGTACGATCCGTAGACTGACCTACGACTTACGGGAGCGTACGTCTCTTCGTAATCTATACCAGGTTGTTGCAAAAATCCCTTCGCTACGAGTCGCGCTTTGTACTTGAGGATCTTCCCATCTGCATCCTTCTTTATTGCAAAGACCCATCTTGAATCAATAGCTTTACGACCTCGCGGAAGTGTAGTCTCCTTCCATGTATTCTTCGACTTGATATTGTCGAGTTCACGAGTCATTGCGATCTTCCATTCCGTACTCTGCGGACTACGAAGAGCTTCTCCTGCAGTCTGCGGTACGATATCACTTCCTTCAATTGCGAGTATCATCGCAACTTCACAGGCTAGACCATAGTACGATGCTTGAAGAGGGAACCAGGTTACTGCTGAGAGAGTACCTTGTACGTTCATACGATCTTGGAGTCGTTTGCTCGTACGAGTGGGTTGCGGTACAATACGTGCGATTGGTGCAGGCTGTTGAACCGTAGGAGTAGTTGTAGGTTCTGGAGCAGGTGTTTCTCCTGCAGTTGTAGCAGGTGGTTCCGCACGGGTCGGTTCGTATGCACGTTCGAGCGCGTACGATCGGTGCGATATCCTCACGAAGTCTAGAGATTGAGACTTTTAATCTGTTCGAATGTGTACAACGAGTACGATTACGATGATAGTAAGAATTGCATCGAAGACTACGGATGGTATCGTATCTATAAACAGTTTCGAGTCGTAGTTACTAGTTACGTGGCATTACTTATCAACAATAATCGAGGTGTCACAACGTAGTTCATGACACTGCAATCTCATCATGTATAGTAGCGTTAAGACAGTTTTGACAAGACATTATATGGTTGGATAGAGCAAAAGCAGGTGATAGAGAGCTGAAAGGAATGTGTCACGAACTACGTCGTAACATCCCTGACAACCACCATCACCGACCCTCCTTTCACCATCACCGTCCTTCCTTTCACCACCACCAACCTCCACTCGAACCACTGAGACCAACTACGGCGAAGTTACGAGAACCAAGAGGGTATTTGTCACGATAACCCCGCCTAGCGGAGAACTACGGCGAAGTTAGGGGAAGGGAACCGAGGGAGAGCAGAACAGGGGAAGTTAGGCGAAGTTAGTCGAAGTGAGCGGAGTAGGATATCGGGGATAGGGCGAGGTACGGCAAGGTTGAACGAAGAGGACTGAGCGTGAGGCAGTGCAGGAGTTGAGGGACGTTCTATGAGAAGAGAGGAGTAGTATAGATAGTTTAGAGATCGCTGAACTTCTTCAGCGATCCTTGATTGTTGTCAGTAGTGAAAGACAGATAGAGATAGTTATAAATCGAGATACATCGCCATCAGTAGAACAAAGCCTTAGTTAGAGTAACTACGCCGAAGTACGCCGTAGTTACACTCCTTTTCGACGTTTGCGCCCTCCCGGTTGGGTGAGACATCGACTCAGAAGCGTGAAGTTAGCCGAGGTTCGTCGACCGTCGGTCTATTAGGAAGTAATTGCTCGACGGCCGTGACAGTATCAAGGATCGCTCTTACCGACGACCCGTGCGAACCTCGGAGAAGTACGAAGATAATATGGAACCAGAAAGAAGAATTACACGAGGCATGAGTAGGGATGGAGACAGGATGGAGGAGAACGAGAGGAGAGCATTGGAGGAGCTTAGCAGAGCAATGGGGCAGGACCTTGGAGTGGAGGATAGTGTGGGGGGGTCAATTCAAGGAGATGAGTTCGTTCCACCGGTGCCTTCTAACCCTCCTTCTCCTCCGTCTAATGCTCTCCCACCTGTGGGATCCCCACTTGGATCAGACCAAACCCCACGCCCAAGAGAAAACACTGGAAGTACGGGGAACTTGGGAGAAGAAGGAACACAAGGGGTGGTGTTGGCCTTGATGCAGATGGTGGCGAATATGAACAAAGACATGATGGAGGAGAGAAGGCGTAGGGAGGAATGGGAACAGAGAAGAGAAAGGGATACAGTGGGCGGGATTGCAGAAGGGATATCAGAGGGGGTGAGGTACGCCATGGGACGGCAAACTTCGGCGACCCCAAGCGTAGTGGGCGAACAACGGAAAGGGATAAAGCTACCTAACCCAGACCTATGGAGAGGAGATCGGAACAAGTTAACCGCCTTTCTGTCTGAGTGCGACGTACATTTCGAATTGAACTCTCATCTTTTCCCCGACGACACTAAGAAAGTCTTTTTCATGATCTCTCATCTACGCGAAACACCTCTTCTTGCAGTGCAGCCCGATCTATCCAAAAGACCTCTTCCTGAGTACCTCACGACACACGATCAGTTCGTTAAGTACCTCAAGACTAGCTTTGGTGATCCAGACGAAGAAGGAACTGCGGCCCGACAACTTAACGACCTCAAGCAAACCGGGTCTGCTTCGGACTACTTCTCCGCCTTCCAGCGACATGTTGCGATTCTCAAGTGGTCTGATGATGGAAACCTAGTTGACCGAGCCAAGAAAGGACTAAAATCACACCTTCTAGATGAAATCGCAAGACACGGTAGATCGTTTGGGACTGTAAAAGAGCTATTGGAGTTTGTGATTCCCTTGGACAACCGCCTGTGGAGGAGACAAGTGGAGAAGGAGGCAGAGAGGAAAAGGGAAGGAGGGATAAGGACAACGACAGTGGTGGAAAGTCAGAGGACGGAGAAGAAAGAAGAGAAGAAATGGGAAAAGGGGCAACCTTCGGCGCAGGGTGGTGTCCAGGCGGCTATGATGTCGACGGTGGTAAAAAGTGCGCCGCCAAACATCGACGAAGTTCGCCGAAGATGGCCTAGGCCGAGCTCCGATCTGAGGGAGACAAGGAGGAAGGAGGGGAAGTGTACGGAGTGTGGTGAAACAGGACATTGGCTGAAGGAATGTCCTGTAAGGGAGGCTAAGGTTAAGGTTGGACTGTTGCCTCCATGGGGGGAGAAGTTCGGACAACGTGGTGGAGGATCGGGAGGGAACGCAGTACCTCTCGGACAGAGGAGGAACTTGAATGCGGTTGGAGGAGAAGTAGATTTGGAAGAGGACCAGGGAAAAGAAGAGGACCTGTCGCAGTAGGCGAGGCTCGGCGGGTCCGCCATATTCTCTCGGCCACCATTCCCAAACCCATAAAAGAAACACAGCTGATGGAGCCAGAGGATTGTGAATACAAAAATACACCACTCAGTACCCCTTGTTCATGCAATGTCGATAATCATCTCCTCATCCCTTCCGTTTCCAGAGATCAACCTAAATCGGACATTTTCATTAATGGAATAAAGCTAACTACGCTCTGGGACACTGGAGCTACTTGTTCATATATAAGCCCTAGGGCAGCAGCGAAGATAGGTGTAGAAAAGAGGCGATATCAGGTGAGCGTACCCGTTCACATGTTCGACGGCTCGGTGAGTGTCGCTGGACCCATCACCGAGTTTGTCGAAGTCGGATTTAGTTTGACGAAGGACGCCGAACTGCGATCTGTTTGTCTCGATGTAACAACGCTCTGCGACGCAGATGTTGTGATAGGGTGGGATTGGATGAGGAAGGAAGGGGTTGTCCTTGATGGAAGAGACAACTCGGTGAAATTTCCCATCCCAACCCCACCAAGTGCGGCGAAGTTAGCGGCCATAGGGCTGCCGACTCCGACGGACGCGATAGATCTCCGAGACAAAGATGACCAGGATGAACTGAGTCCGGAGGAACAGGAGGAATTGTATCAGGTGGTTCCTGAACAATACCACTCGTTCATTGATGTTTTTAACCCAAGGAAGGGAGGTGAAGAATTACCTCCCTCGAGGGGCTATGATCTGGAGTTTGATCTTAAGGAGGGGGCGAACCTGAAGGTTGCTCCACTCTACTCGCTTGGAGAAGATCAGAGAAGTGCGCTGAGAGACATCCTAGATCGCGAAATATCGGCCGGAAGAATTCGACCCAGTAATTCGCCCTACGGATCACCGATGTTCTTGGTACCGAAGAAAGCAAAAGGTCAATGGCGAATGGTCATTGATTACCGAAAGTTGAACGAGGCAACGATACCCGACGCCTATCCACTGCCTCTGATCGGCCAGATAACCGAAGAGCTGGGAAGAGCGAGGTATTTCAGCAAGTTAGATCTAATTGGGGCTTATCAACTCCTGCGAGTAAAAGAAGGACACGAACACCTAACAGCGTTCAGGACTCAGTACGGTATGTTCGAGTCTCTTGTTGTCCGAGATGGTCTACGAAATGCTCCTGCTGTATTTCAGCACTTCTTGAATGAAAGTTTTCGAGAACTGTTGGGAAAAGGAGTAGTAGTCTACATAGATGATATACTCATCTATGGTCAAACGTTGGAAGAACTGAGGGGAACTACGGCGAAGGTGTTTGAAGTGCTTCGGAGGTCGAATTTGTTCGTTAAAGCTAGTAAGTGCGAGTTTGAGAGAGATTCGGTAGTCTTCCTGGGGTTCGTGGTCTCACAGAGGGGAATTTCCAGTAACCCGGAGTACATCGATGCTGTTGTATCTTTTCCTCGTCCTAAGAACTTGCGAGAGAGTAGAGGATTTATGGGAGTTGTCAGTTATTATCGGCGTTTTGTCCCCAACTTCTCCAGGATTGCTAAACCGATCAATGATCTCACCAGGAAGGATGTACCGTTTGTTTGGGGAGTAGAACAGGAAAGAGCCTTTAAGGAATTGAAGGATAGGATGTGTAAGGCCCCGGTATTGGCTCACTTTGATCCTTCGTTGAAGACACTACTACAAACAGATGCGTCGTTCTTCGGTTGGGGTTTCATAATTTCGCAAGTGAACCAGTTGGGGCAAGAGCACCCGGTGGCTATCGAGTCCGGGGCGTTTCAGGCGGCGCAGTTAAACTACACGGTAGGCGAAAAGGAGTTACTAGCTATCGTTGAGGCTTTCAGAAGAAGGAGACACTTACTGCTACAGGTAGAGACTACAGTTCTCACAGATCACTTGAATTTGACGTATTGGATGGAACCTAAACAACTTAGCCCTAGACAGGGTAGGTGGGTCGAAGAGCTCTCTAACTTCAGGTTCAAAATGGTGTATCGACCAGGAAAACAAGCCACACTGCCGGACGGATTATCGAGAAGAGCGGACTACCACTCGGGAAAAGGGAGTACCATGGTGCAAGAGAGCAATCTCATTCAAGGTTTGCCGAAGTTCGACGAACTTGACGACACTAGCTCTGGGTTACAACACCTACTTCGAGCTTTACAGGGTACAAAGGAAGTACAAGAAAACGACCTCATTGATCCTATGGATTTGATAGTTGGGATACAAGAAGACGAAGAGGTGGAGGAGGTTAGAGAAGAACTATTGGGAGTAACCTGTGCTGAGTGCTCCCATCCGACATGTCAAGATAACGTGCAGGAACCAGAATCGGTCGCCGAGTTACGCCGTAGTTCGCAGTCCCCCTTAATACTTCGTGGAGGATGGAGCTCAAGGGGGTTCCTCACGTTCGATGATCGTACCTATGTGCCTAACTACGCGGATGCTCGGCTAAAAATCATGAAGATGCGACATGACTCAGCCTTGGCCGGTCATCCAGGTTCGGCGAAGACCCTTGAACTAGTCCTGAGGGATTATGTCTGGGTTGGAGTAAGGAAGGATGTCGAAGATTATGTGGCTGG
Source organism: Tremella mesenterica DSM 1558 (assembly GCF_000271645.1). Taxonomy (NCBI): domain Eukaryota; kingdom Fungi; phylum Basidiomycota; class Tremellomycetes; order Tremellales; family Tremellaceae; genus Tremella; species Tremella mesenterica. The sequence continues at coordinate 151,154 of NW_006711238.1, read as the reverse complement.
ATGCGCGGTATGTCAGAGAGCAAAGACTAACAGGCAGAAACCTCATGGGGAGCTTAAACCGCTGGAGGTGGCTACGAAACCTTGGTCCAGTATCTCGATGGATTTTATTGAAGAACTCCCGAATTCCCATGGGTATAATTCGATACTGGTAGTAGTGGACCGATTGACCAAATGGGCGGTTTTTATCCCAACTACGACGAAGTTGACCGCAGCTGGGCTATCAGAGCTGATAATGGACTATGTGGTGGCTCAGCATGGGTTACCAGAGAGCATAGTATCGGACAGGGGATCGAAGTTCACCTCGAAGTTTTGGAAGAACTTGACCGATAGTCTCGGGATAAGACTATATCTTTCTACTGCGTACCATCCACAGACTGATGGGCAGACCGAGCGAACCAATCAGTCCTTGGAACTGTACCTTAGAATCTTCACTTCCTATCAGCAGAACGATTGGTCAAAGTTGCTTGCTCGAGCTAGCTTCGCCTACAACAACACCCACCATTCTGCGATAAACAAAACACCATTTTATGCAAACTATGGATACCATCCCCGTTGGGCTGAAGAGATCAAGGCTAGCGAGGTCGAAGTACCCGCTGCTACAATGGTAGTGAAGGACCTGACCGAGATACATAAAGAATGTATTGAGGGGATTGAGAGGGCTAATGAGAAGTACGCCGAAGGGTACAATAGGAAACACCGAACTACGCCGAACTTCGTGGAAGGTGAATTAGTGATGCTGTCATTGGAAAACATCAAGACTAAAAGACCAATGAAGAAGTTAGATCTGAAGCAAAGTGGGCCGTACAAGGTAGTACGGCAGGTAGGTTCTCATGCTTGTAAATTAGAGTTACCAGGAACGATGGCAGGTATCCATGATGTATTCCATGTCTCCTTGCTTCGCCCCTATCACCCTCCAATATTTCCTGGTCAGCAAGCTGAACCACCTGGCCCAGTAGAGGTGGATAACATGGGAGAATCGTGGGAAGTAAAGGATATTGTGGACTCGAGAGTGAATAAGAGGTCAGGGAAGTTAGAGTATCTAGTGGAATGGTTAGGTTACGAAGGCTCAGATGACGCAGTATCATGGGAACCAGTAGAAAACGTGGACGGAGCTAATGACATATTGGCGAAGTTCCACGAACTTCACCCGGATAAGCCGATGAAAGGACGAGTGGTAAGATCACGAACGAGGAAGTAATTCATACAACTGGTACAACATTAGCTAAGTACAACTCACTGCTGCGAACTTCCTCCCTGATCCTCGTTCCCCGGTGCAGGACCACCCCCAGAACTACTCTCAGTAACCTTCGGTGCCACCGTCCGTCGGAGGGCTCGAGTCTCCTTCCATGCTGTGTTAAAGGCGAGAATGTGAGCGGAGTGGAGAGCAGGATCACGAGCGAGACTCAGACTAGGTGATTTCCACAACTGACGAAGTGCTCTAAGACAGTCTGCGGGAAGAGTTAGGATATCGAGGAAAGCACCATCCTGAGAACTGAGTCGAGCTGGTTGAGATGGTTTTAACCAGTCCAGCGTAGGGGGGAGCATATACTCAGTGGGGTTCAGGAGGTAGGGAGAGTCAAAGAGATTGCGGTAGAAGTCGCTCATGTCCGTTGTGAGCTCTCGGGAGACTCTAGCTAACTCAGTTCGCCCTAATGGCCCTATGTCGGAGGAGTTCACAAGGGTTGCCATTGTCCGAGAGAGAGTATTCATCGCGGAGACCAACTTCACACAATATTCGACGAGCTTCGCCGTATCTCGTCTATTGGCTTGTAATTGAGTGGTTAAACCAATAATGACGGAGCGAAAGGTGGCTAGCTGTTTGTCTTCCTCTGGTATCCGAGGGTCGATAGCGATAGTGGGGTGGTCGAGGGAAGGAGGGATTTCCTCTGGTAGCTGAGTACTTTCGTTTTCCACCACAGCCGGTTCGAACTGGACAGCTTTCTTCTTCTTGCCTTTCTCTTTCGAAGATTTCGGAGGAGCTTTCACAGGAGGTGCAGGAGTCGAGAGCCCAGAAGCAGGAGGAGCAGATGGTTGACGGCTTCGGGTCCCAAGGGCAGGAGGGAGACTTAGGGGAGACTCCTCTTGGGTTGACACAGGAGTAGGACGGCTCCTGGTGGAACGAGACGGACCGGCAGAAGGAGTAGCCGGGAGACGAGATGGGCCAGCCACAGGTGTTGAGGGCTGGAGGGAGGCAGAGGGTGCACGGCGAGGCGCGCGACGAGACGAACCTGCAGAAGGAGTAGCAGGGAGACGAGACGGTCCGGCCACGGGAGAGTTAGGCGGGCAACGGACGGCGGGTGACGGCGAGATGGGGCCGGGAGAGGAGAAGTTCGCCGAAGGAGAGCGCGAAGGATAGTCCCCGTCTTGGGCTGTGGGAAGACGGCGGCGAACAGCGGCGGACGGAGTGTAGGGGGGACCGAGGGGAGCAGAAGGTCTAGGAGGAATATCCCGAGCGGTGTTGGGGGGACAGAACGAGCAGGGGCCAGAAGTGCAAGAAGCACAACGGGACCCGCGATTATGAGGTTTGACCGGTCGTAGACACGGCCATTTCGCTCTCCCATACGTGATAATTTCACGGCTACTGATCAGCAGATGTATAAACTTCTAGGGAAGGAACCTACCGACATCTATCACAGGACTCATCGATACTGGCGACCTCCCATCGCTCCCTTTCATCGATAAACAACTTCCATAGCCTATCCTGCTCTCGCAACGATGCCTTGCGAGCACTCCCTGGCTCGTGGGAAGGGGAGGGAAACAATTCAGCCTGTCCTGTAGAGGATCGAGGGGTCTCTTTGACCCGTTTCGCCGAAGGAGGGGTTACTTCGTCGTGGGCGGAAGGGGAACGGCGACGTTTCTCGGCTTTAATCTCAGCCAGAGTATCCATCTTCTCCTGATACGCAACCCGTTTCTTCCCGAAAGAAGTCTGGAGCCGTACGCGGAATTCGGGAGACCCCTCATTATCACGAACAGCTACATGTCAGCACTTACGAGCAGGGTATATGACAAGGGGACATACGGCTTAACTTTTCCAACTCTGACACCCAAGTTTCTCTATCCTCAAACAGCGCCGGATCACCGAGATCAACACTGAGGATTTCCTCATCTTCATCGACCTCACCCATCTCATCATCATCATCTGCACCACCCGTCTCACCATCATCAACCAACACACCCGTCTCTTCGCCACGACGAACACCAACCGCCTCCTCATCACCATCCATCTCTTCATCATCATCGTCGATTTCCACCACAGTAGCGGACTGACCCGAAGCTTGCAAAGGGCCAACAGGAGCAGGTCTGACCTCCTGTTGGCCAGAGGAGAGAGGGGTCGTAACCGCAGCAGGGGACGCGGGGGCAGAAGGAACTGCAGCGGAAGCTGCAGCAGCAGAAGGCGAGCCATCGGTGATGGCTAAGGCTCCAAAGCCCATAGACGACACTTGGCGGGGAGAGTTCCCCTGCTGAGCGACTAGGACAATCAGCGACAGAGTAGCTTATAGAGAGTACAAGTAGACTTACGGACAGCGGCGAAGCGATCTGCAAAAAATTTATGGGCGTTGAGCTCCGGACGAGAAGACATTTTGTTGAAATATATCAAATTGATACGTTTGGTAAGGTAAAGACTGGAAATCGATAGACGATGATAGTACGATTTAGGATTAGTCCTGGGAAAGAAGAAGAAGTGGGCCGAAGTACTGAGTATTTAGTATAACTGACATGGCTACTCGTCGTCAGGGCGCTGGTAACTTCGCATAACAAGGTGTCTCAGCAACAACAAACACCATGACGACGATCAAAATTCCCACGCTACGTGTCTCACATTCATATAAGTTAGGGATACGCTGACGAACGTCGACGAGGTTTGTTGTACCCCAAATCCTCTGTCTCACCTATAAGGTAACTACCACAGGGTAACAACAAGCAACCACGATGAACTTCGACGAAGTTTACTGTCCGTTTAACAATGAACCATGGTATCATCTACCAACAACTGTTATATGACCAATTGTGTTTCCTGTAACCTGCTGAGTGTCTTTTTCTTCATTACATGCATACAAAGCTCACGAGGACGTTCGCGCCTAAGGAGGGGGCGACTGTCACGAACTACGTCGTAACATCCCTGACAACCACCATCACCGACCCTCCTTTCACCATCACCGTCCTTCCTTTCACCACCACCAACCTCCACTCGAACCACTGAGACCAACTACGGCGAAGTTATGAGAACCAAGAGGGTATTTGTCACGATAACCCCGCCTAGCGGAGAACTACGGCGAAGTTAGGGGAAGGGAACCGAGGGAGAGCAGAACAGGGGAAGTTAGGCGAAGTTAGTCGAAGTGAGCGGAGTAGGATATCGGGGATAGGGCGAGGTACGGCAAGGTTGAACGAAGAGGACTGAGCGTGAGGCAGTGCAGGAGTTGAGGGACGTTCTATGAGAAGAGAGGAGTAGTATAGATAGTTTAGAGATCGCTGAACTTCTTCAGCGATCCTTGATTGTTGTCAGTAGTGAAAGACAGATAGAGATAGTTATAAATCGAGATACATCGCCATCAGTAGAACAAAGCCTTAGTTAGAGTAACTACGCCGAAGTACGCCGTAGTTACACTCCTTTTCGACGTTTGCGCCCTCCCAGTTGGGGTGAGACATCGACTCAGAAGCGTGAAGTTAGCCGAGGTTCGTCGACCGTCGGTCTATTAGGAAGTAATTGCTCGACGGCCGTGACAGAATGAAAGACAGTTGCCAATAGGGAAAATAATTTTGCATTGTTCATTGTAACCCTTGTTCACACTCAGGAACCGGCGGAGGTCTGTAACCACAGCTGTTTGTATGGTGTAATTCCTGCAACCGCGGTCACAAGGACGGGACCTCGGACGCTATGGGCAAAAAAGGCGGTGTCACGTGACTTCATGGTGGACAACGTCCAGATGCAAGCAGACGTCTGGGTAGGATAACTACCGTCTGTGATTACTGCCTGGACTGTCCTTGTCAATCCTGACTGATTATGAGTCACTATTACTATGAGTCCATGGTCAATCTGAGTCATGATTACTGATTCATGATGCTAACACTCTAGGCCCTCTCAAATTTCATGCATCTCTTCCTATGACATTCCAACCTTCCAAAAAAGGACTATTCATCCCAGTTTAATCCGGGTGATATGTGAGGCTGTAGGGAGGCTCAGGCACAGAAATGAAGAAAGAAGTTTGTCCATTGAAGAACCTACCTCTTCTGAGCTGAGTACATCATTGTCACGGCCGTCGAACAACTATTTCTTAATAGACCGACGGTCGACGAACCTCGGCTAACTTCACGCTCTGAGTCGATGTCTCACCCAACCAGGAGGGCGCAGACGTCGAAAGGGGTGTAACTACGGCGTACTTCGGCGTAGTTACTCTAACTAGGGTTTTGTTCTACTGATGGCGATGTATCTTGATTTATAGCTATCTCTATCTGTCTTTCACTACTGACAACAATCAAGGATCGCTGAAGAACTTCAGCGATCTTCTCAGCTAATATTATCTACTCCTCCTAGACGTTCATCCAACCCTCTCGCGCTTTGACGTACTTCAACGCACTTCGTCCAACTTCCCCGAGCCCTCGGCCATCCTCTTCCTCCTTCGACTAACTCCGCCTAACATCGCCGCACTTCTGCTCCCATTGTCCCTACTTAGCCTAACTCCGCCTAACATCGCCGCACTTCTGCTCCCATTGTCCCTACTTAGCCTAACCCCGCCTAACATCGCCGCACTTCTGCTCCCATTGTCCCTACTTAGCCTAACCCCGTCTAACTTCGTCGTACTTCTGCTCCCATTGTCCCTACTTAGCCTAACTCCGTCTAACTTCGCCGTACTTGGTGTCAGAAGTCCTGAGTTACGTGTAGAGTAAAGAGGTTAAGGCGTGATGGGGTTTTGATGGCCAAAGGAGGGTCATTGTTGGTGGAGTAATCGAGGTGTCACGACGTAGTTCGTGACAGTCGCCCCCTTCTTTAGCCGCGAACGTCCTCGTGAGCGATTACACCTCTGTCGTGGCAAGAGAACTTAGCAGCGTAGTACCCCATTCTCTCCCTCCCCATGACCATCCTCCACTCTTCTGCTCTTTGCGCCGCACTTCGTAGTTGGGCCTCCTTTCACTCCAAAACCCGACAATGAGACTCCCCTAACTTCGTCGAGGTTTGCCGTAAGAAGCCCTGTGTCTTTTGTAGGTGAGACACGCTTCCTGAATGGCAGCCGAACAACACCGTTGTTTGTCGAAGTAACCCTCGCTTATATTGAGATGAGACACTATAGCGTGGGAATTTTGATCGTCCCTGCGATGCCTTTTGTTGATGAAACGCGAAGTTTGCTGCATGTTGACGACGAGGGTTTAGGTTTGATTATACTAAATACTGAGCAGTTCGTCGAGCTTCTCTCTTTTTCCCATCTGCTTTCAAAACTTTCTATCTCTCTTACCTAGAAAACAGATTTGTTACCTTGAATCATCTTTTATTTCTTTAAGTATTTTTAACGTCATGGCCCCTCCTACTCCCACCTCTAACCCTTTCGCCGCCATGAGGAACTTTGGTGGTATGGTGTCGTCTGCTCGTGAGTTATTCCTCGACACTTACCTTACTTCGCCGGACTTGGCTGATGTTCAGTTTCCTTCGGCGACAGATCTCGCCAAGTCTCCTCCCTCGGCCTCGGCACCCTCTCTTTGGGGGAGCCGTCTGGCGATGTCCCGCCTCCTCGCTCCGCTTCTCCTCCCGTCGGTCCTCCCGCTGGTTCTCCCTCTGCTTCTCCTCCTCCTGGTCCTCGCTCTGCTTCCCCTCCTGCCGCCAGCCCTCGCCGCAGGACGCCCGCCTTTCGTCCTGGTGAGTCTCCGTCCTCCTCCGACCAGGAGTCGCTCAGTGGTTCGGAGTCGGACGATCAGTCAGACTTCGAAGGAAAAGGGGGTGATTATAGTGATGAGGATGATAGAATCGTGTCGGAGGGTGAAACCGAGTTAGAGGAACACTCGGATGATGATATGGTGGCGGTTAGTGTAGAGGACAACAACGTAGATAGTCCTGAGCGTGAGTTCTTCGTCCAACCTCTCACACCTTCGCCGAACTTGGCCTTGTTTATCTGTTCTTTAGCTCTCCAAGACATTGCTAACTCGCAGCCGCTCCTGCCCCTCCCCCTGCTCAAATTGTGGGCCAGAAACGACGCCGTTCCCTCTCCTCTTCTTCTTCTTCCTCTTCTTCTTCTTCCTCTTCTTCTTCCTCTTCCGGGGTTCTCCCCCCCCCCAACGCCATCGCCGCTGCCGCCGCTGCTGCCGCCGCTGCTGCCGCCGCCATCGCTCCTGCTGCCGCCGCCGGTCCTGCTCCCGCCGCCCCCGTCGCTGCTCCCCCCCCTTCTCCCAGAGGGGAGCCTTCGCCCAAACGGGTGAAGAGATCACTGCGGGAAGAAGAGTACTTGTGGGAGAAGATGAAGTCCGAGCCTGGTCGTTGGATCGCGGTTGGTGTTGACGAAGCGTGTGATCGTTGCCGGTGAGTCCACCTATTCGTACTACGCCGAAGTTACTCCTGCTAATTAGTAGACGTGAGATTATCACGTATAATCGTCCAAACTGGCCCTGCCTCAAGGCGGTCAGGCCACACAACAAGGCCCTCCGTTGTGCTTCATGCACGTCTGGCCCCTGCTCCTTCTGTCCCGTTTCCTCTGCCCGGGACATCCCGCCCCGTCCCTTCGACGCTTCTCCTCTCCCCCCTCCCCAGACTCCAGCGTCTGTCCCCCGTTCGCGGGTACCGTCTTCGTCTCTCCGGTCGGTTCGCCGTACTTCGCCGGACCTCCGCCCGTCGCCTCCGTCGCCGTCGCCCTTCGCTCCTGTGGCCGGCCCATCACGTCTCCCGGCTGTTCCTCCTTCGTCTTCTCGCCGTCCTTCGGCCTCTGCTCCTTCGGCCTCCCGTCCTTCGGCCTCTCGTCCTTCGGCGCCACGTCCGTCCTCTCCAGTGGTAGCTTCTCCTCCGGCTCACAGCACCCGAAGTCGGTGTCCTTCTGTTCCTCCGGCCTCTTCGGCGGCCCCTCCCGTCACCCCTCCCTCTGCTTCCCAGAAGACACCGAAGTCTTCTTTAAAGAAATCAAAAGGGAAATCTAAAGAGAAGGAGGTTGCCTTCAATGATGGTGATGTGGAAAATGAAGATACTCAGCGTGCTGGTCCCTCTGCTCCCCGGTTGTCCCTCGTCCACCCTCGTATCTCCCTGGACGTCCGTATTCCTGAGGACGAAAAGGAATTCGCCACTTATCGTTCTCTCGTCCTCGGTCTCACTACTCAGCTTGAGGCCGCCCGAAATGATACATCTCTCCTGCTTGACTTCTCTTCTCGTCAAGCTAACGCTTTAAACAATCTTACTGCGGCGTTAGTAGATGTAGTCAACACTGGGGCTCTGGACGACGAAGCAAGGACAAGGTTAGCGGGCGTCTCTCGCCGAAGCCTTACTGAGATAGCCGATGTTCGCCGAAGACTGTTCGACACCCCCTTCCTAGTCACTCCTATGGCGTATGAGCCACCACCGTCCCTTGACTGGTTAGGTCGCCGTAGTAATTCTCGTGTCCCAGCTTCCGCCCAGACTGCTCTCGACCTCCTCAGTCTTCCCTTCGAGTGTCTACGGACCATACGTTCTCTGTGGAGGACCCCGAGCATGCAAGCTGCTCGAGATGTCCAGGACTTCGGTGACTTCTTTGGGGCTATGAATCGGGCATGGAATGCTTCTCTCTCTACTGCGTTCCCGTCTGAGACTCTCGATCTACCTTCGGTCATCGGTAGCCTCCACACCAATCCCGCAGGACCGAGTAGATCGAAGGAGAAAGGAAAAGGAAAAGGTAAGGGTAAGAGTAAGGACAAGTGAGCGGTACGTAGCTGTAATCCTATGTTGTATGCAGTACGTTCTATCTCCTAGCCCTTCGCAGTCGCCCTTCCTTCGGCTTAGTAGGGTGAAGTTCGTGGAACTTCGCCAATATGTCATCAGCTCCATCGACGTTCTCCACTGGTTCCCATGATACTGAATCGTCTGTTCCTTCGTAACCTAACCACTCTACCAAGTACTCTAACTTTCCTGACCTCTTATTTACTCTAGAGTCCACAATATCCTTTACCTCCCAAGACTCTCCCACATTGTCTACTTCTACTGGCCCAGGTGGCTCAGCTTGCTGACCAGGAAATATTGGAGGGTGATAAGGACGGAGCAAGGAGACATGGAATACATCATGGATACCTGCCATCGTTCCTGGTAATTCCAATTTACAAGCATGAGAACCTACCTGCCGTACTACCTTGTACGGCCCACTTTGCTTAACATCTAACTTCTTCATTGGTCTCTTCGTTTTAATATTCTCTAACGACAGCATCACTAGGTCTCCTTCCGCGAAGCTCGGCGTAGTCCGGTGTTTCCTATTGTATCCTTCGGCGTACTTCTCATTAGCTTTCTCAATTCCTTCGATACAATCTTTGTGTATTTCAGTCAAGTCTTTTACCACCACCGTAGCAGCGGGCACTTCGACCTCGCTAGCCTTTATCTCTTCAGCCCAACGAGGGTGATATCCATAGTTCGCATAGAATGGGGTTTTGTTTATCGCAGAGTGCTGGGTGTTGTTGTAAGCAAAGCTAGCTCGAGCGAGTAGCTTTGACCAGTCGTTCTGCTGATAGGAGGTGAAGATTCGAAGATACAGTTCCAAAGACTGGTTGGTTCGTTCGGTCTGTCCGTCAGTCTGTGGATGATATGCAGTAGAGAGATGTAGTCTTATTCCGAGACTATCGGTCAAATTCTTCCAGAACTTGGAGGTAAACTTCGATCCCCTGTCCGATACTATATTCTCTGGCAACCCATGCTGGGCCACCACATAGTCCAATATCAACTCTGATAGGCCGGCTGCGGTTAACTTCGTCGTAGTCGGGATAAAAATGGCCCATTTGGTCAACCGATCCACCACTACCAGGATGGAATTATATCCATGGGAATTTGGCAGCTCCTCGATAAAATCCATCGAGATGCTAGACCAAGGTTTCGTAGCTACCTCCAGTGGTTTAAGCTCCCCATGAGGTTTCTGCCTGTTAGTCTTCGCTCTCTGACATACCGCGCATCCAGCAACATAATCTTCAACATCCTTCCTTACTCCAACCCAGACATAATCCCTCAGGACTAGTTCAAGGGTCTTCGCCGAACCTGGATGACCGGCCAAGGCTGAGTCATGTCGCATCTTCATGATCTTCAGCCGAGCATCGGCGTAGTTCGGCACATAAATGCGATCGTCGAATGTGAGGAAACCTCTTGAGTTCCACCCCCCACGAAGGATTAGAGGAGACCGCGAACTACGGCGTAGTTCGGTGATTGATCCTGGTTCCTGCACGTTATCGTTACACGTAGGATGAGAACACTCAGCGCAAACGACTCCTAATAATTCTTCTCTGACCCCTTCTATGTCTTCGTCCTCCTGAACTCCAAGTACTAGATCCATAGGGTCCACAAGATCATTTTCCTTTACCTCCCTTGTCCCTTGCAATGCTCGAAGGAGGTGACGCAACTCCGACGTGGTGGCGTCAACTTCGTCGAACTTCGGCAGACCTTGGATAAGGTTGCTCTCTTGTACCATGGTACTTCCTTTCCCGGAATGATAGTCCGCCCGTCTAGATAATCCATCTGGAAGACTTGCCTGGGTTCCTGGCCGATAAACCATTTTAAACCTGAAGTTAGCTAGCTCCTCTACCCACCTACCTTGCCGAGGACTGAGTTGTTTCGGTTCCATCCAGTAGGTAAGGTTTAGATGGTCGGTAAGTACTGTGGTTTCCACCTGCAATAATAAGTGTCTCCTTCTTCTGAAACCCTCCACTACAGCGAGGAACTCCTTTTCTCCTACCGTATAATTCAGTTGAGCTGTGTTGAAAGCACCAGACTCAATAGCTACCGGGTGTTCTTGACCAGCCGTGTTGATCTGCGAAATTATGAACCCCCAGCCGAAGAACGACGCATCTGTCTGTAATATCGTCTTCAATGTAGGGTCAAAATGGGCTAACACCGGCGCAGTACACATCCTAGCCTTCAACTCTTTGAAGGCTGACTCCTGTTCGACTCCCCATACAAATGGTACCTCCTTCCTTGTCAAGTCATTGATAGGTCTAGCAATCTTCGAGAAGTTGGGGACAAAGCGCCTGTAGTAGCTTACAACTCCAATGAATCCCCTTGACTCTCGTAGATTCTTAGGACGTGGGAAGGAAGTGATGGCATCAATGTATTCTGGGTTCACCGATACACCTTTAGAGGATACCACGAAACCCAGAAACACCACCGAATCTCTTTTGAACTCGCACTTACTAGCTTTCACGTACAGGCTCGCCTTCCGCAGTACCTCAAAGACCTTCGCCGTAGTTCCTCGTAATTCCTCCAACGTATTCCCATAAATGAGGATATCGTCAATGTAGACCACGACTCCATTCCCTAGTAGCTCTCTAAACACCTCATTTAGGAAGTGTTGGAAGACCGCGGGGGCGTTTCGCAGCCCATCACGAACAACCAGAGATTCAAACATACCATACTGTGTCCTGAACGCCGTCAGGTGTTCATGTCCCTCTGTCACCCTCAACAATTGGTATGCTCCAATTAGATCTAGTTTGCTGAAATACCTCGCTTTTCCAAGTTCTTCGGTAATTTGACCTATTAGAGGGAGAGGGTAGGCATCTGGTATGGTCGCTTCGTTCAGTTTTCGATAGTCGATGACCATTCGCCACTGTCCTTCGGCTTTCTTCGGTATCATAAACATTGGTGAGCCGTATGGCGAGTTACTTGCCCGAATTCGGCCAGCGGCGATTTCGCGATCTAGTATGTCTCTCAGCGCGCGTCTCTGATCTTCTCCTTGAGCATAGAGGGAGGCGACCTTAAGGTTCGCCCCCTCCTTAAGCTCAAACTTCAAATCGTAGGACCTTGAAGGGGGAAGGGTCTCTCCTCCCTTCTTCGGATTAAAAACGTCAATGTACTGGTGGTATTGTTCAGGAACTACCTGGAACAACTCGTCTTGTTCCTCCGGGCTCAGCTCTTCAAGCTCATCTTCGCCGCGGAGGTCTATCGCGTCCGTCAGAGTCGGCAGCCCTATGGCCGCTAACTTCGCCGCACTTGGTGGGGTTGGGATGGGAAATTTCACCGAGTTGTCTCTTCCATCAAGGACAACCCCTTCCTTCCTCATCCAATCCCACCCTATCACAACATCTGCGTCGCAGAGCGTTGTTACATCGAGACAAACAGATCGCACTTCGGCGTCCTTTGTCAAACTAAATCCGACTTCGACAAACTCGGTGATGGGTCCAGCGACACTCACCGAGCCGTCGAACATGTGAACGGGTACGCTCACCTGATATCGCCTCTTTTCTACACCTATCTTCGCTGCTGCCTTAGGGCTTATATATGAACAAGTAGCTCCAGTGTCCCAGAGCGTAGTTAGCTTTATTCCATTAATGAAAATGTCCGATTTAGGTTGATCTCTGGAAACGGAAGGGATGAGGAGATGATTATCGACATTGCATGAACAAGGGGTACTGAGTGGTGTATTTTTGTATTCACAATCCTCTGGCTCCATCAGCTGTGCTTCTTTTATGGGTTTGGGAATGGTGGCCGAGAGAATATGGCGGACCCGCCGAGCCTCGCCTACTGCAACAGGTCCTCTTCTTTTCCCTGGTCCTCTTCCAAATCTGCTTCTCCTCCAACCGCATTCAAGTTCCTCCTCTGTCCGAGAGGTACTGCGTTCCCTCCCGATCCTCCACCACGTTCTCCGAACTTCTCCCCCCATGGAGGCAACAGTCCAACCTTAACCTTAGCCTCCCTTACAGGGCATTCCTTCAGCCAATGTCCTGCTTCACCACACTCGGTACACTTCCCCTCCTTCCTCCTTGTCTCCCTCAGATCGGAGCTCGGCCTAGGCCATCTTCGGCGAACTTCGTCGATGTTTGGCGGTGTACTCTTTACCACCGTCGACATCATAGCCGCCTGGACACCACCCTGCGCCGAAGGTTGCCCCTTTTCCCATTTCTTCTCTTCTTTCTTCTCCGTCCTCTGACTTTCCACCACTGTCGTTGTCCTTATCCCTCCTTCCCTTTTCCTCTCTGCCTCCTTCTCCACTTGTCTCCTCCACAGGCGGTTGTCCAAGGGAATCACAAACTCCAATAGCTCTTTCACAGTCCCAAACGATCTACCGTGTCTTGCAATTTCATCTAGAAGGTGCGATTTTAGTCCTTTCTTGGCTCGGTCAACTAGGTTTCCATCATCAGACCACTTAAGAATCGCAACATGTCGCTGGAAGGCGGAGAAGTAGTCCGAAGCAGACCCGGTTTGCTTGAGGTCGTTAAGTTGTCGGGCCGCAGTTCCTTCTTCGTCTGGATCACCAAAGTTAGTCTTGAGGTACTTAACGAACTGATCGTGTGTCGTGAGGTACTCAGGAAGAGGTCTTTTGGATAGATCGGGCTGCACTGCAAGAAGAGGTGTTTCGCGTAGATGAGAGATCATGAAAAAGACTTTCTTAGTGTCGTCGGGGAAAAGATGAGAGTTCAATTCGAAATGTACGTCGCACTCAGACAGAAAGGCGGTTAACTTGTTCCGATCTCCTCTCCAGAGGTCTGGGTTAGGTAGCTTTATCCCCTTCCGTTGTTCGCCCACTACGCTTGGGGTCGCCGAAGTTTGCCGTCCCATGGCGTACCTCACTCCTTCTGATATCCCTTCTGCAATCCCGCCCACTGTATCCCTTTCTCTTCTCTGTTCCCATTCCTCCCTACGCCTTCTCTCCTCCATCATGTCTTTGTTCATATTCGCCACCATCTGCATCAAGGCCAACACCACCCCTTGTGTTCCTTCTTCTCCCAAGTTCGCCGTACTTCCAGTGTTTTCTCTTGGGCGTGGGGTTTGGTCTGATCCAAGTGGGGATCCCGCAGGTGGGAGAGCATTAGACGGAGGAGAAGGAGGGTTAGAAGGCACCGGTGGAACGAACTCATCTCCTTGAATTGATCCCCCCACACTATCCTCCACTCCAAGGTCCTGCCCCATTGCTCTGCTAAGCTCCTCCAATGCTCTCCTCTCGTTCTCCTCCATCCTGTCTCCATCCCTACTCATCCCTCGTGTAATTCTTCTTTCTGGTTCCATATTATCTTTGTACTTCTCCGAGGTTCGCACGGGTCGTCGGTAAGAGCGATCCTTGATACTGTCACGGCCGTCGAACAACTATTTCTTAATAGACCGACGGTCGACGAACCTCGGCTAACTTCACGCTCTGAGTCGATGTCTCACCCAACCAGGAGGGCGCAGACGTCGAAAGGGGTGTAACTACGGCGTACTTCGGCGTAGTTACTCTAACTAGGGTTTTGTTCTACTGATGGCGATGTATCTTGATTTATAGCTATCTCTATCTGTCTTTCGCTACTGACAACAATCAAGGATCGCTGAAGAACTTCAGCGATCTTCTCAGCTAATATTATCTACTCCTCCTAGACGTTCATCCAACCCTCTCGCGCTTTGACGTACTTCAACGCACTTCGTCCAACTTCCCCGAGCCCTCGGCCATCCTCTTCCTCCTTCGACTAACTCCGCCTAACATCGCCGCACTTCTGCTCCCATTGTCCCTACTTAGCCTAACTCCGCCTAACATCGCCGCACTTCTGCTCCCATTGTCCCTACTTAGCCTAACCCCGCCTAACATCGCCGCACTTCTGCTCCCATTGTCCCTACTTAGCCTAACCCCGTCTAACTTCGTCGTACTTCTGCTCCCATTGTCCCTACTTAGCCTAACTCCGTCTAACTTCGCCGTACTTGGTGTCAGAAGTCCTGAGTTACGTGTAGAGTAAAGAGGTTAAGGCGTGATGGGGTTTTGATGGCCAAAGGAGGGTCATTGTTGGTGGAGTAATCGAGGTGTCACGACGTAGTTCGTGACAATCATATTTCCTAACCTCATGTTTCTCAACCAGAGTATCCTCACTTTGGGCAAAAGGCTGCTTGCGCATCTCTGTGCATGAATAGGCACTTCGGTCTTGCTTGACTGATGTGACGTCCACTTCAAACTCAGCCAAGGTGTTAATATCATCTGGGTCCTGATCCATTGAGATTTGAAGTTCACTTGTGCACAAACAAAAATTCCTCAATGTGGAGATGAAGTTTGTCTTTGGAAGCTTCCATTCCACCCATGGTCTTGTAGTGGGTGTATTGCCTCGAAACCTCATAGCAGAATATGTAAGTGGACGTCCTCCTTTGTCTAGTAAAGCAGTGGTTTCCACAGGAAGCTCACTGGTTGATGACTTATATCTGGAACAATGAATTGTGTCACAGACTGGCTTCATAGTTTTAGGTCTCTCCCTGGTAAGTCGCACGGTCCACTTGCCTTTTTTCCACTGGGAGAAGACACAATACTCCTCGGTGTGAGTGTAAGGAGGTTCATTGCAATTGGACTCAACGGACAAAACATATCCAATGATACCTTCTTCTGGCTTATGAGTTGATAGTCGGTGCACAGCTTTTTCCCATCTCTGGTCAGACTGAACATCGAACATGAATACTCCAAACTCTGTGGGGTGTTCCACCACATATTCCCTTTGTTGTGACCTCTTCTCATCAGGAGGGGAAGTCCTTACGGTCCAAAGGGAGCGTGATTGGTTGAGTACACTGCTACCCATCTGATTTCGGGTGTGGAAATTTGCCTGTTGACGATGAAATAAATAAAACTCCCAGGAGAATCATGTTTGTGGGATGGTTTATAAGCTGTGTGGAGCCTCCTGCAGGTAGCGGGCTCACTGTGGACACGAAGGCGCGCGATTTGATCTCCGCACAAAGGGTGACGGTCGGGGGAGATGGAGAGGGAGAGGGAGAGGGAGAGGGAGGATGGAAGAAGGAGGAACCTTGTAGGGAGAATATCATGGCATGAACAAAGGTGAAGATCCATCAATAGAGGTCAAATGCAGTGTATGAGAATTTCTGGGGTTCAGGATTTCCCCCCTTCAATTTCGACGAAGGGCGGGGGGACAGAGGAAAGATGGAGACATGTCAGGAATGAAAGAAGTGTCACAGGATTCGAAGTTCTCCGAGCAAATATCGAGGAATCGTCTGTCCTCGAGAGTAAGGATCAGGAAGTGTTGGGACGTACTTTTCAGGATAGTACAGACAAAGAAAGAGGTCGTATGAGAAAAGCGAGCAGCTTTGTAGTTGTAAAAAACTCATATTCTTCAATTGTTCGACCAACACCCCTTTCCACCACCGAGTCGATGGGCCAAGAAGGTTACTCTTGAATCAGTAACGTCAGCGTCTGGTAGCAGTATGCTTAGTAAGAATAAGGTATATACAGGTAGTCATATTCTCATCATTAGGTTTCATCACATCTCTTCTCTCATCTGGGATTCCTAATCTTCTATTACAAAGTGGTAGATCCTGACCACCGTCGAAAATCAAAGACGAGCCTTGACCGGCCTTGATAAATTTGGAGGGATAAGCAATATTCCTACCTCATAGGTATATTCTTCATCCCAAACCTGGTCAAATTTATTCGCCAATGAAAATGCTTCACTAATTGTAGGGGTCGTCACCTTCAAAACATGATTAAGATCTATTGTACCTATTGGTTCATTTGCTAAAGGAGAAAGTTCATACTGTTTACCATCTTCTCCTTGGCCGAATGCCATCCAGCCATGTCGTCCCTTATCATTGTAGAAATGGAGGCTGCTTGACAAATCAATATTGAGGAGAGTCCCACCGATGGAAGCAAGGAGTATGACTGCAGTGTCAGGAACTTGCGTGATTCTTGCTAATTGAATTTGGTTGAAAAAGTTGTCAACTGAAAGAAGACCAGATTTACCTTGTCTGTGAGCTTGTTCTAATCGAGTCAACCAGCTTTTCACCTCTAGTGATTCTTCTTTTGTCACTTCTGGCGTCTTTTCTTCTGACTTCATGTTATTCATACTCGCAGCGATCGTATCGGTGTTTGAGAGCATGGAATATCGGGAGTCGGTGCCGACCTTCATGTTGTACATACTCGCAGCGGTCGAATCGGCATCTGAGGGCATGGAATATTTTGAGTCGGCGTTGACCTTTGTTATCGAGTCGTTGTCATCAGAAGAGTCTGACCCACTGGAACTCATGGTGTGATATTGAATTAGACTTGAGACGTTGTTTCTATCAAGTCAGTTTCAGTCTCTTTATATACTTTTCCACTCTGAGGGAAGTCCACTCACTGGAAGATAAGCTCATCGACCAAACTCCCCGGACGGGGAATTGACGACATCGTTTATTCGGTGGAGTTGTGGAGCACGTCTTCTCGAGAATGGTCTGATGGGTCCTCTAATTCATCATGAGCAATAAGTTTCATGAGTTAGAACAATGGAGGTCGAGTAACCCCTTGATAACATATCTTTGGTTTGAGGGATTGCATCACGTCATGAATGGTTCGAATCGAGTTTGCAGTTCAAGATTGGTACGACGTATGGTCTCGCATAGCTATGGTGCTATGTTTTGAAGGGTATTTGACTTGGAAGACGACATATCGGACACCAAGGTTGATGACTCTCGATGTCTGGAATACAGGAAATGAGTTTCTGGATGATAACGTATCTTTGTTCTAAGGAGTTCCGTGAGATTGCTCGTCACTTCATGAATGGCCCAAGTGGAGTCTCGAATCTACAATTAGTACGACGTGTGACTTTATGTAGCTATGGAGCTATGATTCGTAGGGGTTTTCGAACGTACCAGACGACGTATCGGGATTTTGGGTCGATGACTCTCGAAGTCTGGATTTAGGAAAAGAGTTTCGTATCGCGAACTGGGTGGAGCGATTGGAGCTTTGTAGAATTTACGGATCTCTCGTGGACTTGGGCTGGAAATGAAAGTAGAAGGAGTACGTATTTTCCTTACTTGCGTTGGAGAAAGTCTAAAATTAGGAAAATCGAGTGTATTGAATTTGCACTTTTCATAAGCCAGACGGTGATTCCAACGCAAGGTAAGACGTCAGCTGGTGGATTCTTTTAGAAGTGTTGGTGGCGAGTTTGACATTCAGTGGAGTGGTACTTGGCTGATCGTTTTAAATCACGTAGAGCCGATAGATAAGGGGGGTGGTGATAGGTGAAAGTCAATCCGTACGCTTTAAACGAAGGAACAGATATTCGAAAGTGAGGCAAAGCGGTGTGCCGGTCATGCGCTTCCGCCATCAAACCGGGACCTTTGGTCAGATAATCAGATATGAGTGATGCCGTTATTTCCGTTGTCATTCCTACCATAAGTCTAGCGTCACTGGATTATTAGTAAGCCTTGGGGGATATATAGCTCACATGGGCACATTTCGTAGTTGAAAGGTGAGAAGGAGGACGAGTTTTCCGACCTTACAGGAAAAGAATAGATTACGTAAAATGGCCCAAAGTGGAAATTGCTGCGGGGCCACCGATTAGGCCAAGCGCCAAGGTCTTGGCAAAACATCTTGGCTTCTTCTCACTTTCTCCCCCTCCCCCTTTCTCTTTTCCTTCTCACAACCTCACTACAACCTCCACACACTCATACTTTCACCGTTTGACACCTAAACGTGTCAAACATACATCAGTCAAACTCCTTCCTCATCTGATCCTAACATCTTTACTTGTATATCTGGTCGGGATTCGAAAATACAACCTGAAACTTCTTCGGCAACGAAGAAACACAGCAATGACTTATCCTCCTCTTCCACCTTCTGTATACCTCGAATTACCTTCCAACAACCTGTCGCATTCTCTCTCTTCAACGGGGTCTTCTTCTTTCTCGGAACCTATCACACCGCCTTTACCTCGGCAGAACCGGATGAACACTGAGGGATCGTCAGGAGATAACGAGGAGGAAGGTGGCGGTGAGGCTATACCGTGTAAATGGGCGAAATGTCAATATGTTAGCGCATCACCGGATCAATTATATGAACATTTATGCAATGCTCATGTGGGAAGAAAGAGTACGAATAATCTTTGTTTGACTTGTGGGTGGGAAGGATGTGGGGTCAAGTGCGTGAAGAGAGATCATATCACTAGTCATTTGAGAGGTGAGCTGAATTACTTCTTTTACCCTTATATTCGTAGCTTACTTCTCATCTACCCTCCCTCCTCTTGGAATTTCCCTTCACAGTAGGTCTGTATGGATCATATCACCAGCTCAGTGCTGAGGAGGTTGAGTGATGAAATCAAGCCGTTCAGAGACTGCGCAGCGCTAAAATCAGTCCACACACCTTTGAAACCTCACCCATGCGGTGTATGCAAAAAGACATTTAAACGACCTCAAGATTTGAAAAAACATGAACGTATACATACCGCAGAACATCACGCCCTCCACAAACTATCCAAAGCCCCCACTACCATCGATGCAGCATACAATACTTCCATCATCGAACCCACCGCCGGTCGACGAATCAGCGATGGAAGTTCAGCCCATTCCACTTCCTTATCTCCTCCTTCCTCTAACGCTTCAAAACCTTCCTCACCATACGAAAATTTACTCACCAACATGTCTCGAGTTCAAGCCAAGAGTTCATCCCCCACTCCTACTCCGAGTGCTTTGGCTGCATTACATAAACGTCAACATGAAGAACTGGCTGCCTATCAACAAAGAGAAATGTTGGTACTTCAACAATTGGCATATGAACAACAACAAAGTCAAGCTTATGCGGCTCAATTCGCTCAAGAAACGATTCTGGACAATAAACAGGAAATAGGAACTGGGATGAAACGAGGACAAGGACATGAAGGAGAATCTATTGATAGTTTCATCGCGGAAATGAAGAAACGTAAAGTGGCTCCCGCTTATGACGACGATATGATTCATCGACTTAATTCTTGGGCACCACCTATTCTTCCTGAAATGACATCTTACCCTTCACAATCTTCATTACATGTATCGCAACACGAAGGAATCTATCCAACTGTTCCTCAACTCCCTTCAGTACCATTACCAATGTCGATGCCCAATTCTCAATCCACCTCTGCACCACAACCTCCTATGCAGATACCTGAAATCAGAACAGAATCAGATTTAGCTCTGTTCAATCAATTCATGATTTCTTTAGGAAAAGATGCCGCCAACGGTAATACCACTTCAGGTCCTCAACAGACACATGACTTTGGTCGAGGTTCTTCCGATTCACCTCTGTCAGATCAAAGTCCTATTGAAGATCTCTTTGGTGCTGATGAACTTGCTTCATTGGGATTGGTAGGAATGCCGGGTATACCTCCTTTACCTCCTTCACGACAATCGACCCACAATACATACAACAACAACAACAATCACAACAACTCATACCCGTCTATCGATCCATCCAACTCCCGTTTCCGAATGTCAAACAATACAGAAACCTCGTTGGATATCTCTAAACGACCTATCGCGGCACTACCAAGAACCAACATGTCTACCTCCCTCTATCCGCAGTATCCTAATTTATTAGGAGATTTTAATAACAATGATTATCATCATCTCAATTATTCTTTCGATTCTCTCGCTCCTTCCAAATCCAGCCCTTCACCCATCGCTCTCGCTCCAAGGGAATTCTATAAAAAGACATATAGACATGTTGCCCCACTTGGAGCGGCAATGTCTACCAGACCAAGAGAGAGTGCAGAACGTACAGGTTTATCGGATGTTCCGGATGATGATGATGATGGAGAAGAAGAAACGTCACTTTCTGAAATTCGTATTTATTCATCTCCCGAACCTGAAGATGAGGCCACTCCGAAGATCTCAGTTAGAAGTCTTTTGATTGACGAAGTGGATGTTCAGATGGATCCAAGTTTGAAACTCCCTGCAATGCACAAAGTGGAGTCAAGCAGACCGGCTTTACCTTCTTTAGCGGATATCGATAGAGATAGTAGAAGAGGATCTTTATCTTCAACGGGAAGTTTACCATTACCGGTGAAGAGACATACGGATGAAGAGATTGTGAGAGGTGTCAAGAGGTTAGAGTTGGACGAAGGACAAGGCGTGAGACGTTTGGACTTTGATGGGCGTGTAGAGTTAGACGGGGAACAGAATGGACAGCACGTCATGGCGTTAGGAGTAGAGGAAGATCATGATGAGGTGAATATGGATATGAAGGATGTGAGGAGGGAAAGGGAAGGTAGAAGAAGACATGTACAGTTGATAAGAGCTTGGATCGTAGCTGTGAATCTTGGGTGGAGAAGGAGACAGATTGATGAGAGTATGAGGGAGTAGGTTCAGTGTGGGTATGGGTAGATGTTGGTATGTCGTGATTATATGAGAAATGAGATGACATGTATGATGTGAAAGTAGTAAGACACAGCCAGTGACGGTTCACGTCACGTCGCGTATTCCTTCTCT
The DNA here is from genome assembly GCF_000271645.1 of Tremella mesenterica DSM 1558. Taxonomy (NCBI): domain Eukaryota; kingdom Fungi; phylum Basidiomycota; class Tremellomycetes; order Tremellales; family Tremellaceae; genus Tremella; species Tremella mesenterica. Next base: position 129,853 of record NW_006711238.1, on the reverse strand, counting down.
ATCCATCTACTAAACTTACATGTTCTACTTGCTGTCGTCAGCCATCAAGTATTACCTGGTTATCGAAGGTATCATTGTCACTGTATCTATCATGCCCACTGCTATCGTTACGATATGAAAAATATGCCTTCGTAAGTGATGTCGTTTCCTTCTTTTCTGCGCTTCTCTCCCTTTTCTTCTTTGGATTTCGGGCCTTGTTGTGGTCACCTCAGTGCTGTCCCAGCAAATCATCCCTTATCGTCTAACACCCATCTCCATCAAGTATACCCCTTCTCCTCAGCTGACCAAAAAACATCTGCTCTCCTCCAATAATCTTCACTGGTCTTAACTCACCCTCTCTTACCAACGTTATATCCCTCATGACATCGGCCCAAATCACAGTACTCAATAGCTAACTCATAGTCTCCGAGATCATCTTCTTTCATCTTTCTCTTCACTCCCCAATACCCACTCGATCCACCTCACCGTACTCTCTTCTTCTCCTAAAAAAACAGGAAGTTTATTCCCTCATTCACCAGGACCGAAATGGGAACAAGAAGAATATTTAGTGGTTGTTTCTACCGAAACTACTATCCATCCTTCTACGGAAACCACTACCGCGATACCTTCTTCAACCAAGACAGAATCTGATGATACTCAAACTTCTTCATCCAAGACGACAACTTTATCCTCCACCTCATCCTCACCGCGTACGCTCGTAGCTGCTCTATCGGCATATCGTTATACCCTAGGTTCCACATCGATACTTTACATAAGTAAAGTCGATTCTTCAGGTTATGCTCCTTCTCCTTTAGCATACACTAGGACTTTGGTTATCAGCTTCCTCAGTTATTTCGTCCTTCAGGCCAATTCTTCTCCTCCATCTCAGATCAACGCCGATGCAGCTTCATACAATTTAAACAAATCTCAAATCGACTTTGTACTGAAACCCGATAAACCTTCGCCCGAACTTGAAAATCAAATCACTCCGTTGGAAACACGGTTATCAAATTCAGAATCGACATCTGTGTCTGACTCTATGAAGTTGGCTGGGGATTTAATCTCGACTTTTGAATCGAAATCCAAACAACCAAAACTTATCATCACTCTTTTCGCCAGAAGTCAAACACGTTATCTGTTCCCTAATTCCGGAGAGGGAGAAGGAAATAAGGTAGTTTTGGGTGGTTTGAAGTTATGTCAATGGTGGAAGAGTGTTTTCGAGGAAGTATCCATGAAATATCTTTTGTCTCAAACTTCATCAACCTCATCTGAATCTTTTCAAAGATTTACTGAATCTCTTGGGGCGCATATCCAACCTCATTCTATGTCACTTTTAGATACGACCGAATATACAGATACGCCCAAATTTACGGATACGACCAAATCCACGAATACGACCATTTCAGCGACGACATCAGTAAAGGATAAAGAAGAGCCTGTTAAAATATCACCTACTAAAGTAAGAAATGATGTTCGATTATCTTATTTACTTCCTAGTTACTCTGAAGCCGAAGCGAAAGGTATGTTAGGTCTTCCTCGTCGACCAATACCAGAATGGTTAAAATGGGAATATTCACCTCCCTTCATTCAACCTCTTTTCCCAGCGTCGACCCACATTCATACATCTACGACTATTCCCACTTCAACATCTAAGATTTCATCCTCGATACCTTCTCTTTCCAGAACAACTCAACTTCCCTCATCTCAATCCCAATCCCATTCTGCAAACCCCAGTTCATCCGGTGATCCACATACAAAACCTCCGAAGTCTTTCCATAACATGTATGATCAAACAAAGAGTTTGGGAAATATCATCCCTTCTCTTCCTGATGATCCCAAAACTAGATTTTTAGAAGAATTAGTCCTTTCGTTTTCCAAACCGACATTACAACCCCCACCACCACCACAATCACAATCACAAAACCTTGCTTCGACCTCAACCCATATCACAGAAAATAACCTCACCTCGGCCCCAGCACCAAAATCCGAGATTTCTCCAGAATGGAAAATAACATCACAAAATGATCATGTCGTTTCACCAAGAAAGAAAACAATGAAACATGATGAGAAAAAGAGAACGAAAAGAGAAAAAGATAGAGATGAAGATAATATAGAAAGACAAAGATCTTATAACGCTTTGAGTGAAATTTCAATGAAAGAATTTTGGGAAAGAATGGGGTTCAGACAAGAATGTTCAAGTGGGGATGTCACAGGTTTTTTCAGTTTAACAATATATGGTTCCCCTTCAACTTTTTCAACCACTTATCTGTCACACATAATAGGTCAGACTACATTACAAACAACAACTAACCCGATAGAGACTTACGAGAGTCAACCCCGCACGATCGAAGAGCAAATCCCAGCGAAGTCAGAAGAGACTGTCCGAGCAACTTCAGAGAAAGAGATGACAGGGACGATATCGACCGAACATGAAAACATGCTGGATATTAGGAAAGAGAGGAAAGGAGAAGATCCTCATTTACCCCCATTGGTCCTTTCTAGATTACTGGAAACATTACTCAATCTTGATTTTTCGACGACATCAGCAGGCTTGGAAAGTTCTGCAACTTGGTTGAACAGTGTGGAAAATATAGTAAAGTCGGAGATAGGTGTTGATGGATGGGAAAGTTGTAAAGGGTTTATACCCGCTAAGATCGGTATGGGGGTGATTGAGAAGAAAAGAGTGGAAAGGGAGGTGACAATTTTACAACCTCGGAAGAAGAAGAAGGTTTGAGGAGATTCATAAGTTTACCATTGAATCATCTTTCGAGGACCACTAGCGACGTGATACAACTCGGTGGATGAACATCGTTACTCGACAGTCATCAACACATTCAAACGACAACGTGTCGTACATTTCCGGCTCATCCATCCATCTGAACATCTTAACATCGCGTTTCCACATTGAGAATACATCAACCTCAAAGTATCATCTTCAAACATTTACATATGAAATGGATCCGTGTCATCAGAGAAAAGAGTACATCTATCAAAATTGCCATGCTAGTGATGATCGTTTTGTGCATCGTAGTCATAAACTCTACCTGTATCTTCACATTCACACTAATTCTCCATGATGCACTTGAAAACAACAAATGATAAAGATGACAATTGTAAAAATTGTTTCAGATAATTATGATTCGAATAACTAACCAAGTTAGAGCAAGATGAAGGTTGAGACGGAACGATAAAGACTAACAAGGGTGAAGGATGGAGACAGGATGACAGACGGTGTTGAAATTCACACAACTCCATTCACCAAACACACCAGATCAAGCTTTTGGTAACCTATACCCTCTTCTCCACCATCTGGCAATTTGTTTTCTTTTCCAAAATACCAATCCGGCAATAATCAACAAAACGCCCAAGACGACACCCACGACTATCCCTGCTATTTTACCTTTGGAAGTTCCATGACATGGCAAGGCGTTGTCACATGGTTGACCAGATGGTGTAGAGTAAGTCCTGACGGCCAACGAGACGTAGAATGGATCAGCGGAATTATTTGCGATCTAATGTCAGATCGTCTCTCATAACGTGTCTGAGTCCCATGTGGACAAGTGTAATGCCTTCCCATCTCAGTACGAGTAATTAATGAGAATTCCTGGGATGTATGGTTCCTACAAACTGGGTGGAACCAGTGAGGTCAATGAGGCAGGTGGCGACTTTGTGGTGAATATAAAGAGTGGCGACTGGGAAGAGTAGGTGAACGGGGGGAGGAAGGGAGGTAAGACGTTAGAGTATGGGTGACTCACCATCATAGCAGCCACACTTGGCCAATTGGCATTATAATCCAAAGCTATTTCCGTTTGAACCCAATCATCCCTCCAATCCCAAAACTTGTCATTCCGTAAAGGGCCTCCCACCATTCCACCATAGATAACATGAGCTTCAACAGGAGGATCATTTCGTACATCTTCGATATTGTCACCTCCTGATGCGGGGGCGGAGGAAGGGTTTTGAGGAGAGTTAGGGTGCATACCGACTATATAAACGGCTAACAGTCAGTCACAAAAGGGTCTCATTACACCCCTAATGCAGATCTCAACCACCCGGAAGTTCACCTCAAGGAGGAGGGAGTATGAGAATGAGGTTGTCGATGATGATAGTCGAGGTTGTGTGGAAGGGTCAAGAAACCGGTATAGGTGTTGAGAACATTGAGAGACCGCTCACATGACATCGCATTATTTCCCAATATGTAATCGATCTGACTCTGAGCGAACGCATTGTACGCTTGAGTCTTATCCGACGAAGACGCCAATGGTGCATAACGGAACATAAGTGTAGCCGTCGCCAAAGCTGGTTGAAGTGAATTATCGGCGGAATCTTCCCCAAAGTAAAGTAAACCGCCTAAAAGTCAGCACAAGTCTTTGTCATCACATCTGCACTTGGTGTCTCCCTATCATTTTAGTCGAGGAAAGAAAATATAACGTGTTTACCGTGCTGAACACACCTTTCGTCACATGGGCATCCTTGAAATCCCCATTGAGAATCTTATCAAAATACCCCTCAGCCTCCGTCTGCCATCCCGTAACATTCACGTCTAATCCTGCTCCTTGTGCCAAGCCCGGTCGAGCCACCGATGTCTCTGCAAATAGCACATAAGCCGCTACGGTTCTCTTATCCCAACTCCATATCTTCTGGTTATTGGTAAGTGACGAATTCGTGTACCAAAAATAAGCATCTGAATAATACTTTGACTGGTTGGTCGCTATGGCCAAGCTCAGTGCTGACAAACAAAGATCATCCCAATATCCAGTAGAACCATACGCGTCGGTGATTTCGGGGACGGAAGCGTCGTACGATACGAAAGGTCGTGTGGAGTTGGCCACGTTGTAAAGGGTTTCAGCGTGTTTAAGTAGGAGGGCGGAGTATGTAGAGTTTGTCAGAGAAGGAGAGGTTGGAGGAGACGAAGAAGTGGTGGTATTCCATACTTGACCGGAATATAAAAGAGCTCCTAAGGAGAAAGCGGAGGAGGTTGAGGCCCATGCGTCTGTACCGGGGGAAGAGGAGTTGATTGGGTAAGCTGGTCGTGGAGTGGGAATGTTTTGATCACCGCCCCTGGTTCATCAGCCATGGTTCATAGTAGGAGCAAAGGTAATGAGAGCAAGTAGGATACCAAGTTCAAGACTCACCAATAGTCGTTGTCGATTACACTTGAACCGACTTGCAGAAACAATACGTCGTCTTCGGGATGCGCCTGAGAGTGAGCGTCAATCTTTGACCGGGTAAGAAGACTAGAGTAAAGAACAGACGAGGGTTTGATAACTCACTTTCATTAACCAGTCATATCCCCATCGAATGGTGGAATCAAGATATTCAGTTTGTTTGGCGGCGTCGTATCCTTGACCATAACTCAACGCTCCCCAGCTCAAGGCGAACATTGTGAATCCCTACCAGTCAGGCTCACTCTTATATTCTCCCATGACAGACTGAAGCTCAAATAGCAGGATACCGTGGCAGACAGTCTTGATAGGAGATGTACGTAAGTATGGTCTCACCAGGGGAAAAGTAGCTTTTATATACTATTCGTCAGCTTGTGAATCCACATCACACGATGAAACTGACGTCACCAGCATCATACCAACCACCAGTCAGATCCACACCCCAGTCGTCCCCATCATGTAAAGCACTATCGTTCCTCCATCCGACTCTGTTAGGATAACTCCCATTGTCTAATCGTCCAGATCGTTGGGCATCGTAAAACCACAACGTGTTTCCCAACACGTTTGACCATTGAGCATTAGGAGAGCCAGTAGAGGGGACAAGAGCTTGTGTGGGATTCGGAGGGTTGTATGTTACAGAAGGGGTGAGCTGTCCCAGAGATATGGGCAGCAAGGGAAGAAGGTGGAAGAGGGAGAATATGGGAATCATGGTTTGAAGTGTTATCTTCTCATCTGCTTTTGAGGAAGAGAGAGAGGTGGCGAGGGTCGGAGTTTTGTTCACAGCTCGCTTGATCTCCTTTGTGATTTCGAAACGTTCTGTCGAGGTGTATACGAGGGGGTATAACGGGAGGGAGAAGAGTGTATGAGAAAGCAAGTGAAGAGAGGTATGGTATTGAGAAAGAGATGAAATGATGGCACAGGAAAAATGACCACAAAAATGACGACGTCACTCGGTCTCAGGTACAGTCAGGCACACAAAACCACGTGGCGAGAAAATGACAAATCACGTGATGAAATATTTCTCACTCGTCCACTCGGCTGAATTTGCTTGGGTGTCCGACTAAAGTTACGACTTACCTACTTACTAGTACTGGTATGAGATAGATAGCCGGCATAGCAGCTCAAACCCTTCATGACATTAGCTATGGGTAAAAGTGGAGCCGGAGGCGACGACCTAGACGATCAATTCGAACTTGATCCAGAACTCGTAGCGTCTTCAGAGGCGGAAAGCAACGTTGATCCTGACGAATACCTCGAACCTCCCTCCCCACGTCCTGTTCCAAAGTCGACCCTTGGGAAACGGAAAGAGTCTGAAGGTCGAGAGCTTGATCAAGACAAGGATGAGGTAGATAAGCAAAAAGAGAAAAGGAAGAGGAAGAGGGAAAAGGATAAGATCCGGAGAGCAAAGGTTTGTTTCTTTCCCTCTCTACCTTTCTCAGTCCTCCTCATCTCGCTCAAACAGAGCTCTGCGCAGAAGAACAAGTTCATGCTAATGACTATAGCGCATACACACCGGTGTAACGACTATAACATCAGATGTATCTCCCGCAGATTACACTCCCGAGATCTTATCTACCCTATTCACCTCTTCTTTAAAGGCTTCCTTGCCCCAAGCGAGTGAATTGGAGTTGACTGACCTATATCTCCCTTTAAACATCTTCCTTCTTCCCTTATCCACTCGTTTAGAAAGCTTCAGGTCTTCAAAGTCAATCATAGAACAACCCAGCCATATCAAAGACAGCAAAGACCTATCAAATCCTCCCACCAAAAAGCAAGATGATTCAAAGGGCCGAATCAATAATGATCAATCACAAACTTCTTCTGAATCATTCATTTCACTCCAAAAACAACTCTCTCTTCTCTCACTCTCACCCACAACATTTGGCTCACCAAACATCATCATACTATGTCTTTCCGGTCTCCGATGTGTAGATGTGGTTCGCGCCGTAAAACCTTATCGTGGAAATGGAGAAGTAGCAAAGTTATTCGCGAAACATATGAAGTTCTCAGCTCAAGAGGAGTATTTGAAAAAGACGAAAGTTTCGGTAGCTGTGGGAACTCCGGCTAGAGTGGGAAAGTTGATAGAATCTGGAGCTTTGAGATTGAGTGAGGGAAGTGTTATTTTGCTTGATTTGGGACATGAGGATAGTAGTGAGTTGGGTTTGTCATTCTTCAATCTTTCATCATATATCATTCATCTTTTGGTGTTCGTTATATGTTAATGTGTGACGTCATGGAATGAGCGCAGATGGGAGCGCGGAGATGAGAACAGAGGTGATCGCTCGGGCGGATACAAGAAGATAGCAATGGCCGAAGACGGACAAGCAAGGAAGCAGGAGTAATCAGAGGTAGGCAATGGCATCAGGAAGATTAGTCATAGTAAGAGGGGACCCGGGAGATGACTTGAGTTGGAACATATCGCTGACGAACAGAAAAAAGAACTTTGATCACATTACCAGAAGTCCGAGATGAACTTTGGAAGACCTTTTTCAATGGGAAGTGTCGACAGATGATTTTAGCCAATGCTAAAATTGGCGCTTTTTGATCTTTTTAGCTCTTCCACACTCGCGGCAACATCTTCTTTACTCAAAATCACGGTATACATTTTCTTGTCGCCACTCATCCAACCTCGATCCAATTTCAATCTGATCAGCCTTCCCTACGTTTTGTTTGGTTTCATATCGACACGACTCTATCATCATATCACCCCACTCACAAGATACAAGAACGACATCTGTCTATCAATCTTTCTCTCCCATTCTGAGGCAATGTCAGACCGTCCCATTTATCAGCCTTTCATTTACCAGCATCATATCTACCAAGTCCAAACGTTATTTTTTCCCACGCCATGGTGCGCTCTTGATACACGTAAGAAACCTGACGTTCTAGACATGCATCTCATTTCCAAGTATGTGGTATAATGACTGAAAATCGACGATTACATTCACTGGTCAGGTAGCTTGCATCTTACGTGATACTGATATAATGTTTGAAACTATTGTGTTCGTTGATCATGTACATGATAATAGCTACATGATTATGATATTTCCTCATCCAGATATCTTATCATCAACATTGCAACACCTTCCAACCAAAAAAGACACAAAAGAGATCACGATCCAATAGGGAGTAGAACGTAAAGATGAATCTTAACCTACTCTCCCCATCCCCAAACTTTTCTACCTATTTCATGTCCACAACCAACCACATGTTTCCCTTCCATCCCACCTCTCCCATCTAATCTTTCACCTTCCGCGCCTCTCCTCAGCGGTCCTTCGCAATCCGGTACAGTACACAAAACGCATTTCGGTTTAGTTGATATACCTTGTAAAGTATCACTTTGATATAATTGAGCTTGAGAAAGATAAAGACGATAAGGTTCAAGATATTCTTTTTCTATTGGATTTATTTCGATCAGACCTTTTAATGGAATTTCCAACTCTATCTTCTCTTTATTTTCAATCTTAATCTCATTGATATCATTTTCAACTCTAGACACTCTATCGTCATTTCTTTCATCGTGTGCGAAGATTTTGTTCTTCTGATCGGCATCGAATTCTCCTGGAAATGGAAATCTAAACAATCTCACGTTCATCCTTGGTTTCAACCCTTTCCCCTTGTCTTTGTTTTTTTGTTTACCATTCCCATTCCCACTTCCCTTCGTCGAAGAGATAATCTTTTCATACTCTCTCACTTGCTTCATAGCTCTTTCATACCTTTCACCTTGATGTATAGCCCAGTTCAATAATCGCTCTAAACCTAATCTCCATTCTTCTTGAAATGAACTTTCCCAGTGTTTAACTTTGACCGTTGCTACACCTTGTGCTTCTCCACCAATGGAAATGGATTTCATACTTGGTAAAGGAGGTAAAACGATGTATATCCTATCACTTGGAGGTACTTGTATTTGTGATTGTGATTGAGATATGGTGTTGGTTCTGAGCGGACGATCTCGTAATGAAAAAGTTGATTGAGCGGCTGATCGATGTCCCCTTCTTGATCTTGCCACTGCTAATAAACGTTCACGTTCTAATCTTGCATTCTCCTCTTCTTCATTTCTCCTAATTGTGGCATCGTCGCTTGAACCATCTTCCTCTTCATTTTCTGTCTCATTATCAACCTCATCTTGGTCGTGATCGTCAGGTTGAGCTGAAACTTGACCTGAGTGCCTTGCTGTAGCAGACGGAGAAGAGGATGACGAAACATTCAAGTTGGTTGACCGTCTGGAAGATTCAGCTCTAATCCTAGCTTCGACCGCTGCGATTCTAGATCGTTCTGCAAAATCCCAAGCAGCAATTTCTTGATCTTTCTCTTTCCCTCTTTGTACACACGCGCTGATGATACATCCCGCCAATTCCGCACACATCTCCGCACCTTTCTCACGAGCTTTGAAGCCGAACAGATTTACTCTGTCCAAGACCAAATGTTCTAAGAAAGGATGACTTTTGAGAAGTTTGATCAAAGTCGTACCTAGACGCATGTTGGTGGTAGAGATATCTAGATATCGTAAGGAAGGGAAAACGGGTTGAGTTTGAGAAATGAGTACAGGTGCTAGGTCTCTTGAGGGGATTCGAAGACGAAGATGAGTGAGATTAGATGCGATGGGTGAAGAACCGAGAAGGGAGAGACATTTAAAGTTGAAAAATACGATAGGCTGGGCGAAAGAATCAGGTTTTACCCATGCGAGTCTTTCGGAGAGATAAGGAATGGGACCGTGACCGGTATAAGTTTCAGAATTCGAGTTGGTTTTTGTTGGGAGAAAGGTGTGTTGAGAAGAGGTGGTAATACTCTTCGCTCCCAGACCGGTAGAAGAATTTGACGGATTCGTGCTCCGATCATCAGGCTTGAGGATGGGTGATGGGTCAAGTGTCAGGTCAGTGAGAGAAGTGACGAGTGAAGATGAATCGGTATGAGATGAGTTCTGGCGCGGAGGGGGATCTTCGACGAGAGATAAGTGGGTGAAACTGGGGCAAGCGGGCCAACGAGATAAAACCTCTATGGCGGTGTCGAAGTAGATTCCTGGACTTAGCACTGTACAATAGGAAATCAAGCTCAAAAAAAGCATCCCGACAAGGGATGTATTCAGTCGCAACCATTTTCAATATGACTCGGGTGATTAGGATCGTTACAGATGTTGAGAGGACGAAGAGAACAGGAGGGGGAAACAACGTGAAGAAGAGGGAATCTCATAGTGAGTAAAATAAAAGGCACAATGAAGCACTTGAATAGCGCGATAGGGAATATGGAAGATGTACAGTGTCATGAGCAGAGGTATGAATGAGAAACAAAATACTCAGACGTACCAGACAAAAACTGTAAATAAGTAGCTCTCTCCACATATAACCTAAACCGAAGTTCCATCCTCCTCAAATTTCTAGGTTCTTGAAACATTTCAGCCAGATGATCAGGTCCGAAATCAGTTCCGATATTAAGCATTATCATGTCGATGTTGGGACAGCATCGTAGAGCACTTTCAGTCAGTGTTCAATGACCCCGATTTTACGCAACTTATATTTGCTTACTTGTTTAAAAGGTCAGGATCACATTGCCATGATTCCTATTTATCAGCTGAACCCATTTATCGATAGAATCCCATAATCACACAGTCTCCAGGTAGGCCAACATCAATCTAGGTAGATCATCGAATAGAAAGGAAACGATGATGATGTGCCCTATGAGGAGGAAGTGAAGGATAATCTTCAGGTAGTCCATAAAGGTATAAGATGGAAGATAATCGATTGGTCTATAATCATAGAATAGACAGTGAGGTAGTAGAAAGTCCTAAAAGAACTCACCAACCCAAATGTCTTGACCCATTCACCTTCATTTTTCATCTCTCTCCACAATTTCCTAATCTCTTCTCTTACTTCAATCCTTGATCTTTTTTCAGCGAAAATGGAACCTTTGTTCTCCCTAGTCCCTCCAAATATAATCTCCTGCCTGTCATCTTCCCTCTCGTTGAGATTCCTCAACTCAGAAGCGTCATGGTCTTGTGTTCTTGCCGCACTATCTGTATTCTGATCATTTCTGGCCCTTTCAAGAGTGATCTGACGTATCGAATGGATCGATTCAAGGACCACACATCCATATTTCTCCTTACTCGTTACAGTGTACCCTGGTAGAGCTAGTTCTAACGACTTGACAGTGCGGTTTTTGTATCGATCCGGAATATGAGTAAGAATTGTGGAGATGATTTCGTGTGGGAGAGAGAAGATTGGGGGTTTGTAATAAGATGTCGAGCCGGGTGGATTGGTCGGGGCGGTTGAAGTGATTGAGTGGGTCATGGTGAAGGATGAATGAACGGATTCAGATGGGCTATCAAGGTGTAGTATGTATGTAGCTCAGATAGGTAGATATGTGCACATTGATTGACAAAGTGAATGATGGGGAGAGAGAGGAAAGTGGGAGGGAGAGATGGAGATGGAGAACGGAGGAAAGAAAGTCAAAGACATTTAGCTTTGTGCGCAACTTTAACTTCTGTCACATGTCACAATGACCAGACTACTACATACTTGAAGTACATATAGTCCACTCGTACCCAGACTTACGTCGAGGGATACAAATGGGATAAATCAACTTGGGCAAAAGACAACAAGCAAAAGTCGTGACATTCATAAAATCGTACTATTCTGTTGGAAAGTAAATCAAGCTACACACATGATTGAATCAGTCACCATATATCTTTCTCCAAACTAAATCTAAAGGTGACTTCCCACCATCTCATCTATCCCAAAGAGACTCCCATACCCAAGACATCTATCTCCATGACACCACCAGAACTCATCTTACAAAACCCCAATCAATCCTGACTTCCCTACATCATCTCTTCCGCACCCACCACGATGATCGGTACCTCTTGAGTTCAACTTCGGACTCTCCAAAACACACTCTTCTTCACTACTCTCCGCTGAAGATAAACTAGGCGTGTGAGTTTCCACATCACCATAGTATCCTTCCAGATTTCTCAACCCATCCACTTTACTATTCTCTCCTTGTTCCTCTCCATGATCATTATCATCATTTTCAATAACATGATCATCCCTCTCACCCCACTTTTGAACGTCCATACTATGTAACATCTCCGATAAAGCTGTAGACATACTTCTATAACCATCGAATTCCGGTTGAGGAAGTTTGGCACCACACATACTGGCAAACATCATTCTCCTTCTTGCCATACATTCTTCCCAGTCACTATCTCCATCATCACATTCGTCCGGTGATTCAGAAGAAGTATATTGTTGGGGGTTCATCTGACGTGCTATGGGTGTATCTGGGGTTGACTCGATAGCGTCATCCTCGAATGTGATTGGTAATTGAGCCATGATCATCCCCGGATGAGGGGTTTGAGGTGTGGAACGACTGTGAGAGAAAGATGGGAAGACTGGGGAAGAAGGTGAAGTGGGAGAAGAAGGGATGTCGAGGCGTATACAACGAGCGTCGCGTTCGGGAAAAACGCAATTACGTTCAGCGTCAGAAGGTGGATCGAGAGGAGTGCGATCGTATTCCGCCTTGGACCATGTAGGGTGGTATGCCTGAGATTATTAGTTCTGGTCACCCGCGTAAAATACGTGACTTCAACGACGGCAAGTATGAGCGAGAGAGAGCGAGTGCGGTGGCGAGAGAGGGAAAGGTGACGAAGTTGCGTCCGATCATGAGCTCCAGTGGTGAAAGGGGGAACGGGGATGAGACGCGATGAAGGTCAATGGTGAGGGGCGAAGTGAAGCAAGGCGCGGTGGGACATGAAACCGTATGGACAAGAACGGACAGGTTAGGAAGAAATGGGAGATAAACTCACAGTCACTGGCTCCCCTTCTGGCTGTTCCTGCCATCTCACAGATTTGACAGAAGAAAATGATGTTGAGCGAGAAGAACAAGCCGAGCTCATTGATTCCTGTGATGGAGCACGAGGAGGGGACAAGCATGATCTGAGAGTTGGTCGTTGAGGTAATGAAGGCATGACTGGGATAGAGAGGTTCATTTTGAAATGAGAAAGATGATAAAAAGTCGACGCGATATTGACGACCTTTTATACTGTGGGAGAATGAATTTGGAAGATTGACTCGATCGGTCACGATTGCAAGTGGTGTGACAGCGTCAGGCGTGGCGTGGCTTTACTCTTTTAGGATGGCGATGAAAGACTTGTTTGACTCTGAGAGAAAATGGAAATAGTGGCGAAATGACGACGTTTGCTATCGACAGTCGAATAGATATGCGGTAAGAGTGAAGGGTGTGAGCTCGTGGGTGAGTGGGGCGTTTGATGATGTGTCGTCAATGTGGAGCGTGATGTTGTCGTCGTGGGGGAATGATGGGGTGGGGTGAGGGGGAGGTTCAATTATCCAGCAACATGATCGTCTCTTTAAAACACCTTGCTCTCTCTGTCGGCTAGCGGCTGGTCCTAGATGTTACTATTTACTCGTTGTAGAATGGTCGAGTTGTAGACGCGGAGTTGAGATGAACTGAATACGTCAGTGGCCACGACTAGTGTTGTTTTTGTTCCTTTTGTAACATGGACAAGCTAACCATGGGACGAGGGATATGGATTTTTTACTCACGTTTCAGATTGACACCATGGTAAGTGTCGATACTACTCTTCTGTCTCCTATTCGTTGAATCCCCTCAGGTGAAAAGATGAAGGGTGGAGGGTGGTAAAAGAAGGGGGGAAGGAAAGAGAGAGAGAGAGAGAAACAGGAAAAGGAAGACGGCGAAAAGTGATGAGGGAAAAGGAGGGGGTAGGAAAGATGAGACGGGATTGATGTTGAAAAAAAGAGTCGGATTTCGGGTGATCTCGCTCCGCTTCCTTTTTTGACCTACCGAAGCTATGTACCGATAACCAAAACTTACCCGTGTTGATGAGATCGCCGTCCTATCCGGGTGTGAGTGGCGAGTAAGAGTTGATGGTGATTGGTCCGGGGGGGATGATGGATGATACGCTCAAAGGTGATGGCAGCCGGAACAAAGGGCGATAAGGATGGAGACTTTATGTAGCATGTAGCATGGAACAACCTCTTTGTTTGAACGCGTCTCCATCCATCCCTCCCTCATCCCTCAGTCCAAACAGCCTAACGTTTCACCGTGATCCGTGACCTTGTTGTGACATGTAACCTGCAAGTGGAGGGGAAACAAGCTTCAGCTCAGCGCCGGCTACTCCCGCCGTTAGCCCCTGTCAGAGGCAGTGTGGCACTGTGGCACTGTGGCACTGTGGCACTGTGGCGATTTCCTCCTTTGATGCTGAATTTAGTCATTGAGAAGCCACCAATCAAAACGTCGAAATGCATTCAGTCACTTCCATCGTAACTCTCACGTCCCTTCCATGCATCTATCAGCTCTCCATCCTATCAATCACCAGGCTCATTGTTTTTCAAGCCGATTCAGTCTACTCCGGTGGATGATCAACCTCGACCTCTTCACTGCCGTTCATGCCATCGACGTTGCTCTCGAGATTCCCCAACAAGGCCAAGAAGTCAGCTGCATCCTCCTATGATAGTTCGGAGACCTCTTCAATCATCAAGTCAATAGCGATTACTCCTCCATAATTTTCTTCAGAGTAAGGCAAGGCCGTCTCACTTTCCGCACGAGACCAATCATTCTGAGTCTGTTGAGGACTCCGAGAGACACTCAATATACGACGAATGGCATCGCCTGGCAGAAAACCTCGAAAGTATGGCCCGGTTGGTGCGATTTCTTCTATAGCCTGATTGACACTCTCCATACTTATTGTCATGTTGGGCACCGTGGTCCGGAATACTTGTTCGGTTTCATCCGAATTAACTTCCGAAGCTGGTAAGACGTTGAAAGTCGTCTTACCTTTCCCAATATTGACTTTTACCACCCATGGCTCAAAGAAACCAGGAGGGTTAAATGTATTGGTGATGGATGACCAGTCCGGGTGTCTACTTGCGCTCTGTACCAGCTCACCTATCAAAACAAGCGCTTTTGCGGCGTCGCTTCCAGGTGTCAACTTGGAATTTGACATGTTTTACTTAGTTGGTATGTATGTTTGATGGTTTTATGGAATGAGACGATAGATGCCGACGATCGTGTTGTTGTCTGAGGGGGTGGGTTCGGAATACATATATGTCGTAGATTTGCCATCCGGGGTCAGTGTCAGTCAACTTCAACCTACACTGCCTTATCACTATGAGAAGCTTTTATTGAGAAGGAGAAAGGGAATGCTATGTCTCGGGGAAGTTTTGTCATCTTCTTTCCCACACATCTCAGTGGCATGAGAACATCTGAAAGAGAGGATGGAGAAGGGGCGCACGGCTCCCCAGGCAACTCGCCGTTCTTTGATGGCGTCACGAGTTCGTATGTACCAAACGGAGGAATGGAAGGGATCCCCAACTCAACACCACACTCTTTGATGGTCCGAATGGGTTGAAAGATTGTCTCATGACAGGGGAGAAGGTAATCAAGAAACCTTAACTCAATAAGCTAGGATGTCGGATAGTGAGGATACCCATGACAACGTACTTAAACTCTATGAATGACGCCATGTGTGTTTTCAGTGTGTGCTATGTGTGGTTACATCGGACTCATCTTTCTTTGCGGCAGAGGGATCATCTTCAGGACCATCGGTAGGGATATGACTATATTTAGACGTTCTCTGCGTACGGTGATAGTATCCCCTACACAGCAGAAGAGTATACAGATGTTAGGTGTAGAAGAAAGTACAGCCATGAGGTAGGGTTTGGTCTCAACCCTATCTCTTACCATCCCCGGGTTCCCTTTGATGATACAGAGATCAGTAGGCATAGGACTACTCTCAGTCCTACCAACTGGGTCGCAAACGACTTGAGGGTCTGATCTTGAACCAGACCTCAAACGAGACCCAAAGTCGGATCAAATGTTTTGACATTGCTGCTCACCATGATTCCATGCATCGCGTATAAGGTCTTCTCTTACCTCCGTTCCATCATCAGTCAAAAGTACACTACCTGCTGAGTCATCCTTGTACCAGGATACACCTCAGGCGGGCGCTGCCCTTGTTGTTTAAGCTTCCGGGCGTGTTGCCTCCAGGTGAGAATTTCAGACTTCCTGGTTCCTTGATGTTTGAGAAAGGTACTGCTCAACATCTTTCCCAGACATGGAGATCGGATCAGTCTTAACTCCCTTTGGTGGATAGACTTGTATGGTCTGACTATAGTCAAGTCCGGTTGGGGGTCTGTGAAGGGTAGTAGACCTGTTTTTTTTGGCCCCTGCCCTTCTTACCGTCCACTTCTTGTCTTTATCGTCTTTGTCACTGTTGTCTTTGTCACTGTTGTCTTTGTCACTGTTCAGGAAGGTAGCAATCACGACGTCATACAAATCCCATTCTCGGAGGTAGTGGAAGAATTCTCCCATGCGCTCCTCCGCCTCTGAGTCGTGAGTTTTGGCAGCAAGGGCTTGGGTGCTCCCTATGTGGATCAGCTTCATGACTTTGCATAGGGGGAGTACTGGTTTGATAGTAGGGATATCAATCTTAGTGTAGAAGGTGTCAACTTACAGCAAGGGTTCTTGACCGGTTTCAGACCTGTCAGTAGAATCACCGGAGTTGAAGTCCCTCAATGGCATTGGGGGGTATTTGTGCTTGTACTCCTCCATGCCTGGAAAGTCCCTCAATCTTGATAGTGTCCAAGTTGGGGCAGCACTCCTGATCACAGGGTCTGGACAGACAGCATCAACGGGTATGTTTGACAGATGTGACCAGGTGTAATCATGTTGACCCTGTGGACCTTCACTCACACAAACTGCCTCTTGGTTTCCTGAATCCAGATTGTTGATCACAAGATACACAGGACCCCCATACTCAGCAAATGAGTTGTTCAGCTCAGCAAGAACCTTCTTGCCTTCAGTTGTAGCGCTTTCAGATAGCATGATGATTGTTGTGAATCCACTGTTTATCAATAAATATATCTCTGGCCAGACTCAGAGTTCTGGGGGTGCTCATTATATAGACCTCCCTAACCTCCACACATGAACACTCCCTTCACACAGGATGCACTGCCTTGAAAATGAGAGATCCAAGCTTCTAGAGGGAGAAAGGACAAGCTGTGCACCCTTATAGCTCCTCTCAACTTGCTTTCACTGATTAGCATACGGTGAACATCTCCGGCCGTGTCCTTAACATACGTCATGAGAAGAATATTTCCGGTGGGAAGGAAAAATGACGTGCGCACGGCCTCGGCGGCAGTGCACGGACCACCCTTCTGACTATTTGGTGAAGGTCGAGGCCGTGTCTCTACCGGATGAATGGTGCCGTGTGACCAGTCTAAGCTCTCTGTCTGTATCCTCTTTCAGTAGATGCCGCGGTGGAAGATTGAGACAGAAGATGGGAGGTAAGTGGTGATATGACGTTCTCGAAAGAAATTGGTTTCCTCCCTCTCGCCGACTTGCTCCCGTTCGCTTTCCTCCATAGAGTATCAAGTATTGGCTTCTAATGGGACAGACAGCTCTTGTGCCCTCAGCGGGTAGGGACTCAATTGTTAGTATGTATCGTTTGAAACTGCAATGTAGGGTCACCATCACCCATCATTCCTATGCCATTGCAATCTCTAATCATCACTATTCTAAGTCCTTACTTTCAGCTGGTTGGCTGGTCAGAATCACAACTTTTCCCCTGTCGAGTCTTCTGCTTGGGTGTGGTGGAAACTCCTGAAGCTGTGGGGTAGCGGGAGCTGGTCCAGCTTCTGATGGGTCTATGTCCGTCCTCTCCGATGACTGTGTCGCTTCGACTATTGGTAAGGAGGAGAAATCTGATGGCCAGGTAGCTTCCGAACACGACTTAGTGGCCTCTGATATGGAGTTTGTCCTTACAAAAGAAGGCGGTGAGCCCCATGTTTGGTGCATTTTGGCATATGTCAAGAGATGTGCATATCAGTGGATCTAGATATCCTTGCATAATGAGAGCGCGGCTATGACTCTCTCCAAGTTGTCAGGACCAGACGTTGGAAATTGTCTGCGTCTATGAGCTATGGCTATAGGGCCTTGCAGGGAACAGACCTAGTGATGTAGTTTATAGTTTAGTGATGTAGTGGATCGAAGAGACTATAAGTCGATGAGATCAAGTGGCAAAGGATTTGCTAAATGACAAGAAAATACATTCAACAAGACATCTACCAAAAAGGGCTGCTTCTATATACTAAAAAGGGAGCGGAGTGATACCAAAATCTACGGAATAAAGATGGAAAACTATATGGGGTGATAGACCAAAGGAAGACGGTGATAGATGAGGGGCACGGAGATGAAGGAAAAGTATAGCATGGTGAAATAATGACGATTAGGTAGGACAGGAGAACGGAGGATGCCGTAGCGGGAATAGTGAGACGGGGACGGGAACGGGTAGGTGGAGTACAACTTCTGCGTACGACTCTTGAGGCACACGACTATAGGTACCCGTGATCCTGACATTACTCTCCCCCGTCAATAGAGGTCGCCTTGACGTCCTGTAGTCCTGTTGAAAAACAAAACTCCACTGAATTGAGTGTAGCATTTGGCACTTTTTGATTGAAATGATGGTAGTGAGGATAGAGATGATGGTAGCGAGGGTGTGTGATGTGATCGAGAGAACCGCCTAGATTATGACATGTACTTCAGTATCACATACTCTCTGATCTCAAGATCCACTTTCCAGTATCCTCTTCTCTTCTTTGTCCTTTTACCTTGTCACTTTCTTCTGCTAACATCCATTCTACCTTTGCTGAATCCTTTTCTAGAATATCTTTTGGCGAATCACCATGTCTGAAACTGGTAGTCCTGATGTTCCTCGTCCTTGATTTCCTCCTTGTACTCCTGTGAGCAGTCTTCTAAAATCGATAATTTGTGGCTGACGATATTCTTTTCGGTGGTAGAATCAATTACCGGTCACAGGCCCAGATGATTTGCCTCAAGGGTGTTCCGAAGATACTAATCCCTCTCCTGTCCCTTGGAAAGACAAAGTCGAAGTTTTCCGCAGGGTGACAAGGATACCGGTACTGGGCCCTTGTTTAGCGGTGTGCCTATCCAGAATCCCGTTGAACATGGTCCAAGTCCTCGAAGCACGGTCGCATATCATACTCCGTTGGCGCGTGTCACGGCCATCAAACACTTCTCTCTAACTGACCGACGGTCGACGAACCTCGGCTAACTTGACGCTTCTAAGTCGATGTCTCACCCAACCAGGAGGGCGCAGACGTCGAAAGGAGTGTAACTACGGCGTACTTTGACGTAGTTACTCTAACTGGGGTTTTTCTCTGATGGCGATGTATCTTAATTTGTATGTAGCTATCTCTATCAATCTTTCACTACTGACAACAATCAAGGATCGCTGAAGAACTTCAGCAATCTTCTCAGCTAATATTATTTACTCCTCCTAGATCTTCACCCAACCCTCTCGCGCTTAGACATACTTCAACGCACTTCGTCCAACTTCCCCGAGTCCCGGCCGTCCTTCGACTAACCCCGCCTAACATCGCCGCACTTCTGCTCCCTTTGTCCCTACTTAGCCTAACTCCGTCTAACTTTGCCATACTTCGTTGTCCCTATGCTCCAGGCCCCCGTATATCTTATTCTCCCGTTGTACTTCGCCTTAGTTGGTCTCCGATGTCCTGAGTTACGTGTAGAGTAAAGAGGTTAAGACGTGATAGGGGTTTTGATGGTCAAAGGAGGGTCATTGTTGGTGGAATAATTGTTCCCATGTGTACGACGAGTACGATTACGATGATAGTAAGAATCACATCGAAGACTACGGATGGTATCGTATCTATAAACAGTTTCGAGTCGTAGTTATGTGGCATTACTTATCAACACTCCCCCTAATGACACTAACTCCAATAGACAAACTAACATGTTCTAAACCAACTAATAAGATCGTATCGTAACCCAATGGGATCTCTATCGCAGACCTGGACGTACGGGATGAAAAGGCATGAATCACGAGCAAACCAGGAAATCTCGTGTGCACAGTACGAAGTGTTCGGTATGACGCTCTATGCGTCGTACGATTCGAGCGATGTCGAGTTCGAATCATGTAGATCGTGATCCGAATTGACAAGATGAGTGAGGGAGGTGAGAAGGGATATAGAGTGTGGTGTTGAATTGTGTACGAGTCGAACTCAAAGACAGTTCTTTTCGTGTGGTTCTCTTGGTAGGATCGTCGTAAGGAAATCCGAGTCTTGCAATTCGGATCGTACGTATTCGAGTTTCAATTCACCATTGTATATCTTCTCACGAATGTAATGATGTCGTACGTCTATATGCTTCGATCGAGCATGCGTACCAGGATTGTGTGCGAGTCGTATCGCACTTTGATTATCGCAATTAAGTCGTGTTGTGACTTGCTTGAAACCGAGTTCAGTCAATAGACTTCGTATCCATATGGCTTCACGAGCAGCTTCTGCGGTTGCAATATACTCCGCATCCATCGTAGACTGCGCGATCGTAGCTTGTCTTTGAGATTGCCATTGAATCGAACTATTACAGAACTTGAATAGATAGCCAGTCGTAGACTTTCGTGTTTCCGTACAACCAGCGAAATCCGCATCAACCCATCCTTCGAGTTGATATGTGTCAGGACCAGACGTTGAAAATAGTCTGCATCTATGAGCTTTGGCTATAGGGCCTCGTAGGGAACAAACCTAGTGATGTAGTTTATAGTCTAGTGATGTAGTGGATCAAAGAGACTATAAGTCGATGAGATCAAGTGGCAAAAGATTTGCTAAGTGACGAGAAAATACATTCGACAAGACATCTACAAAAAAGGGGTGTTTCTATATACTAAAAAGGGAGCGGAGTGATACCGAATCTATGGAGTAAATGTGGAAAGCGATATGGGGTGTAAGAGCGAAGGAAGACGGAGATAGATGAGGGACACGGAGATGAAGGAAAAGTATAGCATGGTAAAGAAGTAATTGATTAGGTAGGACAGGAGAACGGAGGACGCCGTAGCGGGATTAGTGAGACGGGGACGGGAACGGGCAGACGGAGTACGGGGACGGGTAGGTAAAGTACGACTTCTGCGTACGACTCTTGAGGAACCCGTCTATAGGTACCCGTGATCCTGACAATATGGTTCTCCCCCAAGCTTGAGAACGTAGTCTTTCGTATGTACGAGATACGACATTACGCGTTTCGCAAGTGCGAGATGCGTTTCAGTTGGCTTGGCAGAGAATCGAGCAAGATACCGTGTCGCAAAGCATATGTCAGGTCGTGTCGAACTTGCGATCCACATCAATGATCCAATGATCTTGAGATATGGAGTCGTAGCTTCGAGCGGTGTCGAAGTGGTGTAGAGATCCTCTACATGTTGTGGGAGGGGAGTACCGTAGGCTCGAATCGCAACTGAGTTCTCCGCAGCTGCACATTCGATGTACGCTGGTTGCGATAGGTGAATTGTACGGTTCGTACGATCACGAACTACCTTGAGCCCTAGTATCTGCTTCATCTCCCCCATTTCTGTCATTGTCCACTTCGACTTGAGGAATCGCATGAGTCGTATGATCACGTCTCGAGTTCGCGCTGCGATTATGAGGTCGTCCACATATGCGAGTACGATAATAGGACCATCTGAACCTTTAGATGCCTTGTAGTACATTCCCCAATCTGATTCGAGTCGTACAAATCCGTATGTTGCAAGCGCATTACCGAGTTCGATCCACCAAACTCGTGCAGACTGCTTGAGACCGTACTGTCACGCCTGCGGGTAGACTGCGGTAGCAAAGGACTGCCTTGGGAACTGAGGGGTTTAGTCTCTGGCTCGTGGACCTTGGTGACTGCCTTAGGTACTGAGGGTTTGAGAGGTTGGGTTAGAACCTACTGAGTGACTTATCAAACGAGGGTAAGGGAATTGAAAAGATACATTGCTGAAGAAGAAAACTACAGCACTAGATAGGGTTTAAATACTAAAATCAGCCTTTTCCAAGAGGCTCGTGCAGACCTGCGGAATACGAGCGCTCTGAACCGTTCTGCACTGTCCTGCATGCATTGCCATGCATCCCACCGATTACCACTGATATCCTACGATGCCATATCTGCGTTTACCTACGTCCTACTATGATATCCTATGTGATGCGCCGGAAGTCGGTGACTTTGTCGAAGGTGGTCGATGAGGAACTATGAGGAACTATGCAGAACATAGAAGAGCTGCGAGAACAAGAGACTAAGAGATTATGCCTTACAAGGCATCAGAACAGAGGAAAGAGAAACTAGAGAAGTACTTGGGGCTTATGCCTGTCAGGCATGAGAGCACAGGAAAGATAGTCTTGGGGTTGATGCCTAATAGGCTTGAGAGCAGAGGAAAGATAGACTTGGAGTTTACGCCTGATAGGCTTGAGAGCAGAGGAAGATATGAGAGTGGAGGTTTGAACTTGTGATTATGACAAGTCATTATTTGATAGTGTCATTCATGAAACGTACAGTGACTTGTACAATCGTAAGGTATTACACCCAGGAGCTCGAGCCATACCTTCTGGGTATCTCATGTAGATTTCTTCTTCAAGTACACCATTGAGATAAGCTCCTTCGACATCTGCTTGATGTGTTACGAGATCGTACGATGCAGCGATCGTGAGTACGATTCGTAGACTGACCATACGACTTACCGGTGCGTACGTCTCTTTGTAATCTATACCAGGTTGTTGCGAAAATCCCTTCGCTACGAGTTGAGCTTTGTACTTGAGGATCTTCCCATCTGCATCCTTCTTTATTGCAAAGACCCATCTTGAAACAATAGCTTTATGACCTTGCGGAAGTGTAGTCTCCTTCCATGTATCCTTCGACTTGATATTGTCGAGTTTGCGAGTCATTGCGATCTTCCAATCCGTACTTCGCGGACTACAAAGAGCCTCCCCCACAGTCTGTGGTACGACATCACTTCCTTCGATTGCGAGTATCATTGCAACTTCACTGGCTAGACCATAGTGCGAAGCTTGAACAGGGAACCAGGTCACTGCAGAGAGTGTACCTTGTACGCTCATACGATCTCTAATTCGTTCGCTTGTACGAGTGGGTTGCGGTACGACCCATGCGATTGGTGCAGGCTGTTGAACCGTAGGAGTAGTTGTAGGTTCTTCAGCAGTAGTATCTTCAATAGCTTCAACAGGTGTATTTTCTGCAGTTGTAGCAGGCAATTCCGCAGGGATCGTATTCGAAGGATTCTCTACGATTGGAGTAGATTCGTGTACGGAATCGTGTACGGATTCAGGTGAATCAGGTCGTACTGGTGTCGTAGGTACAGGTGCAGGGAGGGGATCAGGAAGTGTTGTAGTGACTGTAGTTGTATTCGTATTTGGTACGACCGGTACGGGAACACGATCTTGTACTGTGACCGAAGGTCGAATGTATTCCTGTGCGCTTTGCACATCACGACTAACCACGATCGAACCATTCGATTTGTATTGTACGATCCAACCACTCATACCTTCCTCTTGTCCTAAGACTCTTGCTAGTTCTCCTTTGTGGAAGTCAAGCTGCGACTTGCCACGTACTTCGATCGGTATCTGTACGTATACGAGTTCACCAAACATGAAAGCTTTCTCTAGGCCTGGCTTACGACCTGTGAGTGTGAACCACGCATTTGTACCGTCCGCACTCGTATTTGTCTTCATCATCATTACGGATGCGTATCGTACAGCATAATCCCAATACGAATGATCGAGGGAAGCCGAAGATAGCATCGAACTAGCCATCTCTTTGAGAGTACGATTGAAGCGCTCAGCTACACCATTGAGTTCAGGTGTGTAGCGTGGAGAGATCTGGTGTATGATACCTTTCTCTGCATACCATTGTCGTGCTTGCAATCCTGCGTATTCGGTACCTCCATCCGTACGAAGGAATCGTACGGTTCCACCGAGTTGTCGTTTGATCTTTGCGACAAACTCCTTAAGGTAGAATACGACATGCTGTCGGTTCGGTGCGGTCACTACTCGATTGACCTTCGAGTAGTCATCGTACATCGTAATGATGTATGTCGCACCTTGCGCCGAAGGTCGTAGGGGTCCAGAGATATCTGAATGTATGATTTCGCAATTACGAGTTCCATGCGGACTGACATCCTTCTTTGGAAGTCGAGTGTTCTTCTGTTCTTGACAAACCGCGCAGCTATCCGTACGCCACGAGTCTGCCTTCAACTCATCCGCACTGTATCGTAGCTCCCCCGCTTGTGCGAGCTCGATAATACGATTACGACCTATATGACCAAGTCGATTGTGTTCGGTTTGTAGTGGTCCAATACAAGTTGTCGAACTGATCGTACCCGTAGTCTTGGGTACGAGCTCCCCCATTTTTACATATGGGAGGACACCATGTTCTCGTATCGTAACAATCTCCTTTCCTTTACAAATTTCGCCCTTTACGAAGTCTACGTCCCACCCACGAGCTTTGAGCGTACCTGCGGATAGGATATTCTGTCGTGCGACGTTCGTAAGGTATACGTCTGTGATCCGTACGGTTTGACCAGAGGGGAGTCGTAGTAGAATGTCTCCCTTTTCATATACATGAACCTTGGTCGTAGTATCCGCAAGACCGAACGTGATAGCCGTGTCGAGTCGTACGATGTTCGAGAGAATCGTACGATCAGGTGTGAGATGGTGGGTAGCTCCACTGTCAAGGAGGAATTCGGGTACGAGCTTCGAGCCTACGTACTGTACGGTTGGCTCGGTAAGACTGATAGCAGCAGCCCAGAATGGATCAATCGTAGGGTTCGAAGAGCCTTCGTTTGTTGTAGTCGTGGTCGATTGTGTTGTATTGACTTGTGGCTTCGACCCCTTCGATTTTCCCTTCGATCCCTTCAATTTTCCCTTCTGCTCATCCCTAATCCTCTTCCTACATTCCTTTTTAAGATGTCCCTTCTTATGACAATAGTGACACTCTGCTGTCTTAACCCAATCCGTATTCGCATGCGTATCCGTATGCGAATGCGCATGATCCGCACTTGTATTATTGATCTGAGCAGACATTGTAGGAGTAATGAGTCGTGCACGATCTGCGACTTCGACTTGATACAAGCGTCGAAGTTCGGCCCACGTCTTCGAACTCGTAGGGAGATTAATGTAGAGAGATTGCATGACTTTGAAGTCGCTTCGAGGAAGCGAATTGAGGAACCAGAGCGCACGAGTATCAGCTGAGAACTTGCATCCTGACTCTTCAGCTTCAAGCCAGAGTAGGTTAAATTTCTGTAGGTGTTGTGTCATCTCCGTATCCGTAGGGTTTGACTTGAGCATAAGCATTCGTAGCTTGCGTTCGACATCCGTACGATGTTCGGGTGTCTGTAGTTGCATATCTGTTGCAAGGAATGTCCACATTTCGTATGCGGTTCAAAGAGATCGTAGATCAATGAGCAAACCGCGTTCAACTTTGCTCATGATCGCACCTTGAGCTTGAAGTTCGCGTTTACACCACGATTCCCAGCGCTCTTCATCATCTGAGTCGAGTGAGGTGTGGGTGATAGTCTCCTCAGCTGTAGGTACGACTGAGCCTGCTCGAACCGTACGAGCAATCGTAGGTGGACGGTACGGTTCGACATCCGTACCTTCAATTATCCCAAGACATCCATGGATAAGGAGATAGTTTTCTATGGCAAGTTTCCAATCGAAGTAGTTGCTTTGACTCGATAGTACGGGAACGGATTCAAGACCAATCGTAGTCGAACGATTGTGAGACATCGTGCTTTGTATTTCAGCTTATGAATCGTATTACAATAATGGACTCTCGTAGAGGACTTATCGTACACAAGACGTACACCAGAGGCCTCTACTGTGTACGCCACCAGCACGGACTGGATTTTATACGTCTACGAGGCGACGTCTACGTCACAACCGAAGCTGGACTGTCCTTATTCTACTACACCAGTACGGTGCTTCGTGTACGGTTCGTCGTACGGTTCCCGATGTCTCGTCGGGTCGGTTCGTATGCACGTTCGAGTGCGTACGATCGGTGTGATATCTTCACTATATCCAGAGGTACTGAGACTTTTAATCTGTTTGAATGTGTACGACGAGTACGATTACAATGATAGTAAGAATCACATCGAAGACTACGGATGGAATCGTATCTATAAACAGTTTCGAGTCGTAGTTATGTGGCATTACTTATCAACAATAATCGAGGTGTCACGACGTAGTTCGTGACAGTGCGATCCGCAGGCAAGGGTGTTTCTGATTCGGTGCCCCCTCGTTACATTGAGGATGGTGAGGTTGTGGTTCCTAAAGAGGGGGGTCATCAGAATGCGTATCGTGATGTCGAAATTGTTCCATTTAAGATCGAAAGTCCAACCGCCCAGGTAAAGTTTATCTCCATCCCCCTTCCGAAAACGCTAATTGGGGGGTAGGGATTTCTGAAGTACCTAAAATTGTGGTCCAATTTGAAAGCCGCGTCAACCAAGGAAAAGGTCAAACCGATTATAGACCTTTTGAAAATAAAAGGCGGGATTATTGGTCGTTTGTCTATACCCTGCTCAAATTGTTCGGAGATGTTGAAAGAGAGAAAGGGAAGGTGGTCCTCGAAGATGAATAAGTGGCATTGCCTGGTCCCAAGTGTAAGGTTTTTGGGGTCACCTAAAGTGTGGATTGGAGGACAGTAAGCCCATCACACTTTTTCAGTGAGGGGTAATTGCTGACCGGGAAGTTGCTTTTGGTGTCTCATTGAAAGGGGTACCTGCAATCTATGCGTGGATTCCCGGGTCGGACCTAGGTCCCAGTTGGAACTCTCGATGTGTCACGACTCTACCAAGTCGTGCCCCAAATCACCTGATTCAGGGACTGTCACCTGAGTGTCATCTGACTATCATCTGAGTCAGGGATTTTCACCTGACTCTCACCTGATCCACCATATTATCACCTGATTCTCGTATGATTCTCACCTGACTATCACCAGTGTCAGCTAATACACCAATTATCAGGTGATTATCACACGATAATGCATGATATCAGGTGATTATCACACGATAATGCATGATATCAGGTGATTCGCGTACAATTGTCATCTGATTATCAGGTGGCTCCATTATACGAGAATCGTACTGATTATTGGGTGAGGGGGTTTTCGAAAAGTATATAAATTGCGTGTATCTATTTTGTAGTTTCTTTTTCTCAAGGATCAAAATATTATTTGCCACTCACAAAAGACCTCTTCTTGACATACTACTTACATCTGACATATCGCTCATCATCATTACCCCTGTCCACACCATCACACAAACCGTCACCGTCATCTCGACCTGCCCAGATCCTTTGCAAGTCACTTTAGCCGTCCGACCACATCACAAGACCACGGACAACATACTAACCGTCGTTGTCCAAGCTAATTAAACAGTTGCAGTCCACCTGTCTTTGATCCATTGAGGTCTGTCAAGGACAGGACCGTGACACAATGGCCCAGTTCTCTTCCCTATCTCCCCCCCTTGATTTGGCTTTAGCCCACTTGGCCGAGGCGGGGAGTCATTTGCAGGGGCATCCCAATCACAATTTTGAACATGTGGATACAGCGTATGCTGAAGTGGAGAAGGTCGCCCTGGTAGGCTGTTCTATCTTCAGCAAGTGCTTTCCGCTAACGGAATAGGCTGTTGACGGTGCAAAAATACAGGGTGAAGATGAACGAGTGCCCGGTTGTCCTTTCGGAAAGTGGTCATCGTATCGCTTGGACGATAGTATCGCTGTTGGTTCCTGGCAATTTGAACCTCCTTGGACTGCAGTGAAGAGGACCGTTGAGCCTTTGCCCGCTGGGACTTTGTCTACGCCCAGGGCAAAAAAGGCTAAGACTAGGAAGGGAAAGGGGCGTGAGGATTTGCCTCAGATGGATGACGACGGGCTGGTACGATGGAACTCCTCCAAATAGCCTGCTAGAGCGGTGAAGCGTGTGTATAATGAAATCTATTTTGGAGAAACAAATTTGTAGAGTATCAAGAAAGATTTTGTGAAACATGAAATCCCTTTTCTGTCTTGCCAAAGTATGTTATGTTCTTGGTGTGTTCGGAAACCTAACAGTGTTCCAAAAAACGTGACCGTTCGGTCAGTTTTCTTTGCCTTTTAGCCGGCAAAATGGGAACGAAATCCTTGTTCACATTTTCGGCAACGGCTCTGCGCATTTCGCAGATCTTCAAGTATTCCTTAACTTTAGGATTACCACTAATTGAATCCATGGGTTGCCAAGTAGCTTCTTCAATTGGGTAGCCAACCCATTTGATTTTCAGTTGAACCTCCTTCTTTCCTTTTCCGGAGACCCTTATTGTTCTTTTTGCAAGAACCCTATCGATTTCGTAAGTGTCTTTTTCTGAATCTTGCGGTTCTTCTCGTAACGCGACCATTGCTGGCTGCGGATTTTGAATATCCCCTTGAACCTTTGATAATAGCTTAACATTAAAAACTGAATGGATCCCATTCACAATCATATGTGGGGGTAAATCAACTTTGTAAGCATTGTCATTGATTTTCTTTAGGACCTTGAAGGGACCGATGTATTTGTTGTCCAATTTCTTCATCGGCCTTAGGGTTCTGAGATTCCTGCTGTCTATCCAAACCTTTTCCCCCTTTACGAAACTGGTTGTCCTTCTTCCCTTGTCGTACTGATGTTTATACGATTTCTGAGCTTTTCGAAGGTTTTCCTTCAGCCTTTCCTGTAATCTTCCTAGAGCACTAACCCGTGCGATTGCGGGTGGAGACGGTACGTCAGTGGCCTTGTCAAAAATGGGTTGCATCATGTCGGTTCGGTATTCCCTGCCTGAGTAAGCAGAAAGTGGGGACATCTGGATTGAGCTATGGTAGTTCGTGTTGTAGCAGAGTTCTGCAAAATGTAAAAGCAAACTCCAATTTTCCTGTTCCATATTGACATATACGTGAAGGTATTGCTCGAGCCATTGATTGATTCTCTCTGTTTCGCCGTCGGTTTGGGGGTGATAGGCGGTTGAATACCTCAAATCTGTTCCCAATAATGTAGTTAAGGTTTTCCAAAACCTAGAAACAAATATGCTACCTCGGTCCGAGACGATCAAATCAGGGATTCCGAATCTAGTATAGATCTTTTCAACAAACAGTTCTGCGAAATCTTCTGGCAATAATGTGGTAACTGTAGGTATAAAGACTGCCATCTTTGTTAGGCAATCTACTACTACCAAGATGGCGTTGAAATCCTTGGAGCGTGGGAGGGGACCGATAAAGTCGCAAGTGATTTCCGACCAGGGGGCTCCGGGAACGTCGAGTGGGATGAGTAACCCGGCTGGGGCTTGTCGTCTTGCTTTTGTACGTTGACACACTTCGCATTCCTGACAATATTTCCGAATATCCTCCTTCATTCCCGGCCACCACCAATAGCGAATGATCCGCTTGTATGTCAGCCTCCGACCTGTGTGACCGGCATGCTTAGAGCCATGCTCGTTCTGTAATATTTCTTCTCGATCCTCTTCCTCATCAACACAACTAGTTTTCTTAGGCTCCCGGTCCATGGCAGATAGCAATTGCTCACTGGAGAGGAGTTGTTGGTTGTTGAATGGGTTCAGTTCGGAAGACAGAGATGACTGTTTACTATCCGATGGTCTGTAGTCCGCTTGGCAGGACAAAGCGTCTGGTTTCGTTGACTGCTTTCCGGGTCTGTAATGGATAGTGAAGTTAAACTCTGAGAGGAATTCGTACCACCTTGCTTGTCGTCAAGTAAGTTGTTTGGTGGTTAAGAAAACCTGTAAGCTTTGATGATCTGTGTAAACTATGACCGGTGTTTGGGTTCCTTCTAGGTATTGTCGCCATTCTTTAAAAGCATACACAATTGCTAAGAGCTCTTTTTCTGAGACCGGGTAGTTGAGTGCTGCTGGAATCATGCTCCTTGAAGCAAAAGCGACGGGGCGTAGTACATCATTCTCTCTCTGTGAAAGAATAGCTCCAAGTGCGTAGTTGGAAGCATCGGTCTCCACTACGCAGGGCAAATCGGGGTCAAAATGACGTAAGACGGGCCCTGATTCAACTTTCTTTTTGAGTTCTCGGAAAGCTTCTTCGCATGGTTCATCCCAGGAGAATACTATCCCCGCTCGTGTAAGGTCATGAAGAGGCTTGGCAATATGTGCAAAGTTTCTGATAAACCGCCGGTAGAAATTGACGAAGCCTAGAAAGGATTGAACGTCCTTGACCGATTTTGGAGTTGGCCATTCCGCCACTGTTACCTCCTTTTTGGGTTCCATCTCGACTCCTCCAGGTTTGATCACGTATCCGAGAAATTCGACACGGTCAACATGAAACTCGCATTTATCATGTTTAGCATAGAGCTTATGCTGACGGAGTCGTTCAAGGACTTTTGTGACGTCCTTGATGTGAGTCCTGACATCCGGGGAGTAGATCAAGATGTCATCTAAGTAGATGATCACCGAGCAATCTAGCATGTTGCGAAATGTATGGTTCATTAGGTGTTGGAAAGAGGCTGGCGCATTTGTGAGTCCAAACGGCATAACCCTATATTCAAATAGGCCAAACCGCGTTCTAAATGCTGTTTTCCATTCATCTCCTTCTGCTATTCGCAGTAGGTTACAGGCCCCTCGAAGATCAATTTTGGAGTAGATCTTTGCATTCTTTAGTTGGTCCAAAAGGTCGCCGATTAGGGGCAATGGGTAGCGGTTCTTGACGGTAATTTCATTTAGTTGACGGTAGTCGACACACAAACGGAGGCTCCCGTCTTTCTTTTTAACAAAAAGAATAGGCGCACCTGCCGGGCTCTCGGATGGCGTAATGAACCCTTTGGAAAGGTTCTCCTCTAGATATTTCCGGAGAGCGTCTTGTTCAATTGCTCACAGGGAGTAAATGGGTCCGAAAGTGGGTGTTTTCCCTTCCATGATGGGAATACGATGATCGAATGGTCCATGTTCAGGAAGTTTATCAGCATCTCCTTTTGAGAATACGTCAAGAAACTTCCAGTATTCGGGTGGTACAATGTCTGTTGGGTTTGTGCTGATTTCTGGTACAGCCCTTGCGTATAGCGCACCCTTTATGTCCTCTGGACCGTTATGTTGATTAAACAATTTGGGACTGATGATGTTTAATTGCTGAATGCCGTTATCTAATGTGGACGGCCGAGGTAACAAAACTCGGGAAGTCCAATTGATAATCGGGTTCATTTTATTCAAGAAGGTCATGCCTAGTACGATTGGTGCTGGGTGGATCTTCGTGACCATGAAGGTAGCCTCATAGGGTTTGAAACCTTCGCCTAGTAGTACCCGAAAATGTATCTCCTTCGTCAGAAGGCAAGTAGTGCCGTCTGGTAATTGGAGTTGTTCCGGTATAGCTTTTTTAATAGGTTTGAATCCGAATTTGGCCACGAATCCTTCGTCTACGAAGTCCACTGTAGCACCGCTGTCTACCATGGCCCGCGTTGGGACTTGCTTATTACTGAGCACGACAATGGGAATAGTGATGAGCTTGTGTGGGTCTTTGGTTACTGGAGAGCCCATATCGGAATTGGGGAAGGATAAAACGGGTTCCACTGTCATGGAGTTGAAACTGACTCGGTGGGTCGTCGTTTCTTGTGAACTCTGATTCGCTTCTGTTGTGTCCTTGTCACGAACTACGCCGTGACACCTCAATTATCCCACCAGCAACAACCCTCCTTTGACCATCAAAACCCCTATCACGCCTTAACCTCCTCACTCTACACGTAACTCAGGACATCTGAGACCAACTACGGCAAAGTACAGTGTGAGAATAAGGTATACCGGGGTCTGGAGCATAAGGGAGCAGAAGTACGGCGAAGTTAGACGGAGTTAGGCTAAGTAGGGACAATGGGAGCAGAAGTACGGCGAAGTTAGACGGAGTTAGGCTAAGTAGGGACAATGGGAGCAGAGGTACGGTGAAGTTAGACGGAGTTAGGCTAAGTAGGGACAATGGGAGCAGAAGTACGG
This sequence comes from Tremella mesenterica DSM 1558, assembly GCF_000271645.1. NCBI lineage: Eukaryota > Fungi > Basidiomycota > Tremellomycetes > Tremellales > Tremellaceae > Tremella > Tremella mesenterica. Next base: position 97,888 of record NW_006711238.1, on the reverse strand, counting down.
TTGTTACGGGGTAACAACGAATCGAGAGGACTCTATCGAGTTCGACGGATTAGGACAGAGAAAAGCGGGAGTTGGAGGCAGTGCTGCAGTAGGTAGGGACGGGTTTTCCCCTTTCGAGATTTTCCCCACTGGGTTTGCTCAAAGCGGTTTTTCACCTGTCCGAGTATGTACGTAGACGCTTGCAGCAGGAAGAGGACAAGGACGAGGATATCCGTAGACAGTATATAGTACAATCAGCAAAGTACCAACTTTGCTGATTCTTCAATATCATTCTTTGGCTACATCGATTGCAGAGGAGACACGATCCATTAGCACCAGAGCCCCTAGACTTCCACGAGACATCCATCGAGTTCGACCCAACCTGCGACCTAGCCATCGTGTTTCCAGTACCGTTACAAGTTGAAGAATCAGCCTCACGCACCTTGGGTCGAATTGGAGAGTACTGCATGCTCACCAGAGGGAAAGCGAGGAAAATGATACCAGAAAGAGAGGAGTTGGAACAAGGGCTGGTCCCAGAGGAAGAAATACCAACAAGTTCTTCGAGAAGTACCATTTCACATGACCTCACTTCTACCACCACTACCCCAGATCCGCTGAATGAATTATCGCAGCAGTTGTCACAATTATTAGCCATTATGACAATACAACAAAAGGAACAAAATGCATTAAGGGAAGAACTGGCTATGATCAAAGCTGACCGACAGAACCAACAGCTACTCACCTCGAAAGGGGCAAGTTCGATCGAAATTGAAGACAACAAGCCGTGTTTGGAGCCAAAACTTACCAACAACGAACGAACAGGAAGAACCAGGTGTGCGGATCCACCTACCTTCAGTGGAGAACAAGGGGAATTGGACAACTTCCTTGCAGCATGCCACATGAACTTCGAATTCAAAGGGGCAGAGTACGCCACCGATCGCAGAAAGATCCTGTTCATGTACGGGTATCTTCGAGGCACCCCTCAAATGCTTCTGACTCCGGCCATAACCAATCCAAGTATATGGAATTCGACCGAATGGCTAGAGAGCTACGACAAATTCATCCAGCATTTACGAACTCAATTTGGTGACATTAACATGGCAGGGACGGCTATGAGGAAATTGCAAGAGTTAAGACAGACTGATACGGCCGCCGAGTATTTTGCCAATTTCGAACTTTGGTCAACACACCTTGGAAAGGTACCAGATGCAATGAAAATCGCCTCAGCCATACAGGGCCTGAAGGAAGAGCTACTGAAAGTGGTAGTGGTAAATAACACCGACCCTCAAACCAAATCGGACTGGATCTATTTCAAACAGCATGTGATAGGGACTGAGGAGAACCAACGGATGGCTGAAACGATGATTGCAGCGAATCGATGGGCTGCTAGACGCAAAAATGAGACGACCTGGCTTCCCCCTCGATCGAATTCGATGTGATTGGATACCAGTCCGCCCAACCCGGTAGAACGCCACTCACAATCGACTGGTAGAGGACCTTTGCCCGGTGGAAAACCAGGGATGATGAATTATGGTCTACCAAATGACCCTCCGGTCACTTGGACAGAGGACGGAGGACGTCTCAGCGAGAACGAAATGATTTGGAGGAGGGAGAACCGATGTTGTCTCAAATGTAGAAGTCCAGAACATTACGCCAACAACTGTCCAAATGGAGGAAATACGAGGAACAACATTAGGGGATCCCCAAACCCGCATAGCTCACCAATTCCTAGTGGATCGTACTCGATCCCAACCGGATCCAAAGGGCCATTAGTTCGAGGAATGGCGGTGACTTTTGAAGAAGAGGGAAACGAATACCTGGCCTAAGTGATGCGACCACTTGCGGCCAGGATCTAACAGAATCGCACAAGATCCAACTACCAATAGATCTCAGTAATGACTCAGCTATAATATACATAAAAATACAGGCAGAAAAAGATACCCTACGATTTGGAATGTTAATTGATACCGGAGCTACCGGAAGATACGTACAGCCGGCCTGTCCATTATATCATTTATTCCCAAAAAGACAGTATCAAGAACCACGGAAGATCAGGTTCCTCGATGGAACAACCGCGACGTTAGTGACCGAGTATGTAGAAGCTGAATTGGATTTAGGAGAAGGACTCAAGATTGCGACTCGATTGGATGTGATGGCATACGAAGGCCCCGAGGTACTGGTGGGATTGGACTTCTTGAAACAGTTTCGGGCAAGGATCGATTGTGGAAAGGGATTGATCGAGTTCGACAGAATCGGACAAGATAACGGTTAGAAGTATCCAAGATTGGAGGAAGGATTGGTAAGAGGAACGGCGTTGGAAAAAGGAGAAGATGAAATGAGCGAAGAAGAGTTACGACAGGTCATACCGACACAATGGCACCAATACCTGGAGTTATTTAAAGTGGAACGGGCCAGAAAACTACCACCAAGAAGAGAATGTGATCACGAGATCGAATTGACCCCCGGAGCAGAGCTAAAACCAGGTCCAATATACCAACTGGATGAACATGGGGACGCATTCCTAAAGCAGTGGATCAATGACGGTTTGGCCAGCGGCCATTTACGAAGAAGTAAATCCCCTTATGGATCTCCTGTATTCCTGGTTCCAAAAAAGGGAGTGATTCCCTATCGAGTGGTAACGGATCATCGGGCGCTTAACAAGGTAACCGTTAAGGATTCATACCCAATGCCACTCATCTCGACACTACTCGATCGACTTCAATTAGGAAGGATCTTCACTAAGCTCGATTTGAAAGGGGCTTACCAGTTAGTTAGAATAAAGGAAGGAGATGAACATAAAGCTGCCTTACGAACAAGATACGGCAGTTTCGAGAGCACAGTCCTAAGGGATGGGTTGTGTAATGCACCAGCCACCTTTCAGAACTTTCTACAAGACATGTTTCACGATCTACTTGACGAAGGGGTAGTAGTCTATATCGACGACATCACGGTATACTCCAACACGATCGAAAACCATCAGATAATTGTCCAAAAGGTGTTAGATCGGCTACTTGAAAACGATTTGGTCGTCAGTCCGAGGAAATGCGAATGGAGTTCAAATGAAGTGAAGTTGCTGGGGTACGTAATAGGACACGAACGGATCAAAATGGATCAAGAAAAGGTGAAAGCCATTCTAGAATGGGGAGAACCCATGACAGTCCGGGATACTCAAGTGTCCTTGGGCTTTGCGAACTTCTATCGAAGGTTTATCAAGGGGTTTTCGCATATTGTGGGACCTCTCACACGATTGACCAGGAAAGATCACGCTTGGAACTGGACGCAAGAATGCCAAAAGGCTTTTGACGACCTAAAGAAAACATTCACCACAGCACCAGTACTTCGACATTTTGATAGAACCCGACCAACTTGGATCGAAACCGATGGATCCGACTGTGCAATAGGTGCGATAGCGTCTCAAAGATTCCCTCACCCATCAATAAAGGGAACCACCGAACTTCACCCAGTTGCGTACTGGTCTCGAGCAATGACACCCTGTGAACTAAACTACACGGTAGGAGAGAAAGAATTACTAGCCATCGTGGACTGCTTGGTCGCCTGGAGGCCCTACTTGGCCAACAGTAGTGATGTTATAAAAGTCATTACAGATCACAAGAACCTAGAATACTTCCAAAGCAAACGACAACTAAATCGAAGGCAGATGAGATGGTTGGAAATATTGGGAGACTTCAACATAGAGATCACTTACCGACCAGGTAGCAAAAATGGGGGAGCAGATGCTCTGACTAGACGAGGAGATTATCATCCGGGAAGAGGGAGTAGCAAGGACCCAGACCTAAACAAAGGTAACTGGCTACAATTGCTACCGACACACGAACAAATTGGATCGAATTCAATGGACTCAGAACACAAAGGACCAAGACACATAGTAAGAGGAGCAATCCGGGAAGACTCATTATTCGGACTCATCAAGAACGGACTGAAAGACTCAGAAGACATAGCAAACATACGACAACTAGGACTACAAATGACACAGACAAATAGCACACCGAGCACACCGAGCACACAGAACACACAGAACACACAGGACACACAGAAGACACAGGCTAGCAACGAGACACCAATAGTATCATGGACACAGAGCGGATTACTCTTGTACAGAAACAGAGTAGTCATATCAGAGGGACAGGCAAGATTAGAAGTAATGAAAGCAAGACACGATTCGATACTAGTGGGTCATCCAGGAAGAGACAAAACTATCACCATGGTCAAAGAGGACTATTACTGGCCACATTTGGACGAGTATATTGCGAAATATGTAAAAGGATGCGAGATCTGTAACCGACATAAGACTCATCGACATCAGCCGTATGGACATTTAGTCTCTTTACCAGTACCCACACTCCCATGGACAGATATCTCTATGGATATGGTGGGACCCTGTCACAAATTGTGTGACAAGTCGAGCGAAAGTCGGGGAAGGGTATTTAACGAGCGATCGGCGGTAGTGTTAACCGCCGATTAATAGGCCTTTTCGTCGCAGTGGTTTAGATCACTGTTCCGTTGGGCACTGTTATATCGTGCATATGCTGGTCAGTATGTCTCGTGCCAGATTAATCGGCGGTTACGGGTAGGATCCTGGGTTCGACTCCCGGGACGGCGCCGGGGGTAACCCAGGCTCTACTTGGAAAACCTCCCTCTCGGAGTAAGTTTTCGGTCTATCGTACCCTTCCCAAGTGTGGGGGCCCAAGCGGGGTCCCCTTGTCGGGGCCCCAAAGCGGGGGCCCAAGAGAGTGCATAATGTCACAAAGTGTGTGACAAGTCGAGCGAAAGTCGGGGAAGGGTATTTAACCAGCGATCGGCGGTAGTGTTAACCGCCGCCGATTAATAGGCCTTTTCGTCGCAGTGGTTTAGATCACTGTTCCGTTGGGCACTGTTATATCGTGCATATGCTGGTCAGTATGTCTCGTGACAGACCCCTACCAAAATCGACCGAGTTCGACGCGATACTAGTGATAGTCGATCGACTAACCAAGATGGCTAGATTTATTCCATGTACAACTGGACTAACAGCGAACAAAGTGGCCGACATCTACATCAAGGAGATCTTTTCAAAACATGGAGTACCTCGAACAATTGTATCAGATAGGGGAACTCAGTTTACAGCGGAAATTTGGAAGGAAATATGTCAGTTCTTAGGAATAAAGAACTTATATTCGACTGCGTATCACCCTCAAACAGATGGACAAACTGAGCGAGTAAATCAACAGATGGAAATCCTGCTCGGAATGTATGTAAACTACAACATGGACAATTGGGATCAACTTCTACCAATTGCTGAGTTCGCTTATAACTGTTTGCCACATAGTAGCCACGGTCTGTGTCCCTTTGAAGCCTGTTACGGCTATGTGCCACACTATGACATCCATTCGCACGATATTCGATCAAAGTCAAACAAGTTGGAGAGGAAATGGAGAGATATGGGAGAATTACATGCGGCTGTTCAAGAACAGGTCAGGATGGCTAATGAGATTAGTGCAGAATACTACAACAGGAAACACAAGAGTATACCAGAAGAATTCAGAGAGGGAGAATAGGTACTACTGAGTACGAAGTATCTTACGACGGAAAGACCCAGTCGAAAATTAGAAGTAAAATACGTTGGCCCCTTCAAGATCATAAGGAGAGTGGGGAAAAATGCTTTCGAATTAGATCTACCTCCATCAATGAAAGTGCACAATGTCTTCAATGTCACGTTGTTGGAACCATATCCTAGGGACATGATACCAGGTCGACAGGTACAACCTCCACCACCTGTAGTAATAAACGGCCAGGAGGAATTCCATGTGGAAGCGATTGTGGACAGCAGAATTCGACGAGGAAAGGAAGAATTCAAGGTAAAATGGTTAGGATACACAGGGAATGCGGCCTATGACTGGGAACCACGAGAAAATGTAGAAGGATTGGCCGCCTTTGGTGAATTTTTGGAAAAGAGGAAAAAGGAACCCAGAAGAAAGTGAGAATTCGATCAAAGTCACAAAAACTCGGTTGGAAATGGATACATACACAGGAAATATGTCTACAAATTAAAGGAATGTGAATACGCTAGTCAATGGAAGCGTTGGAATCGGCTCGAAGGCGACAAACCGAGGCTGGAATATGAATGATGTTGCGAGGAAGAGGGGTGTGAGGAGAGGACGAAGGGCCAGCGACTGGTTGAGAAGAACTCAATCCTGTTGGATCCCCAGTAGAAGTAAGATGATCCAGAGTTTCATCGGCGGTAGGAGGAGCGTAGTTGGCAGAAATAAGATGGAGAGATTTGTAAAGATCCAGATGTTGAGAGGGGAGAGGAAGGAGAAGGGAGGTAAAGAGATGGATGTAACCCGAAAGTTGGGTCAGACAGGCGGATTGATCATGGGCGGGAAGGGATCGATAACGGACCGAAGCTGCACAAAGTTCGTGCTCCAGGACAAAGGTAACCTTGGAAGTGACCGTTCTTGCTCCCACAACGATACCCTATACATCAACATCGACCAAGTTCGAAGGAAGAAGATAGATACCTCGCGAAATTTGGACTCGGGATTGTTGGTTTTCACCAAACACTTTGAAGTTCCCTTCGCAGAGCACTCTCCACAAACACCACCAACTGAATTGCATCAACATCGAACGAGTCGCAACAAGAACTTACGAGGGCCAATACAACCAACACGAAAATCTTCACCACCATCGAGACGGCGTTGACAATCGGTACAGAGCTCACCCTCTAGTCGAACAACAGCACCATTTTTGTTGCGGAGGCGCCAACCTTGGGCCAAACGATCGAGCTAATGATTAGAATCGATGAAACTTGAAAGAATTCGAGGCTTACAGCGTTCTTAAACCACTTTACAGTGGGCTTGATGGAGTTGGTCTCGCGGAATCGATCCAGAGCTTCGTCCTTCAACGCAAGACGAACAGAGGAGAAGGTCATACTGGACCAAAGGGCAGCTCACAAGTCAGAAACGAACAGAACTCGGTGGAATCATCACCGATCTCGGAGTCTTTTCGATCCTGGAGCAACTTAGCCAGTTCTTCATTGGCCGGAACCTTGCGAGGGGCGTGGAAAATGGTTTCGAGTTCATTGGGAACCTCGACAAGTCCCTCTGAATAATCAGAAGGTGGCGCAGGGGACTTATTACCAGGAGAATTTTCATTTTCAACGACGGTGCCGTGTTCGGATTCGACGGATTTGGCGGGAGATAGGTTCTCACCAGTGGCAGATGGCCCGGCACCCCCTTTGAAGTCGAAATATTGCTCGATGGCCTGGTCATCAAGGTGAGACGATTGTTGATCGCGAGAAGGACCGGATTGATATCAATCCTTAATGGTGTCGAGAGCCCTTCGAGAAGCGTCAACCGTGGGAGTCTGGGTAGTACCAGGAACTTGGGAAGTAAATCTCATTCTTTTCGTTTGACACATGAGATGTTCGGGGTCGGCGTCCGGTAAAATTGCCAAGGTAGAGGCCCGAGTGCGACGAGAAGACGAAGAAGGAGACAACTAATCTCGTCAGCCAAGTGAGAAATAGAAAGAAGTACATCGACTTCGAAAGGAATTGCTTACAGTGCGCTTATTCATGCTCACAGACAGGTCAGAGTTGGAAGGATACGCTAAGATATGGGTAAGATATGGATGGATAATGGTAGATAAGTAAAAAGAACGACAAACAAGAGGTAAAGAGAGAGTGAGGAGGAAAGAAGAGAAAGAAGACGGGGAGGTAACTTGGTCAGTAATTTCTCGATCACATTGGAGGTCCGTGCGGGTGACGCGTTTCATGGCAACCGTCACACTAAGCGTAGGTGTGACGTCAGGGCGCACCAAAGGTGTCTCAGAACAATCCATGTGAATCACTTGGTTACAGGACTCAGGATCCTCGGCGAGGATCCTTGAGACAGGGGGGGAAACTTGTTACGGGGTAACAACGAATCGAGAGGACTCTATCGAGTTCGACGGATTAGGACAGAGAAAAGCGGGAGTTGGAGGCAGTGCTGCAGTAGGTAGGGACGGGTTTTCCCCTTTCGAGATTTTCCCCACTGGGTTTGCTCAAAGCGGTTTTTCACCTGTCCGAGTATGTACGTAGACGCTTGCAGCAGGAAGAGGACAAGGACGAGGATATCCGTAGACAGTATATAGTACAATCAGCAAAGTACCAACTTTGCTGATTCTTCAATATCATTCTTTGGCTACATCGATTGCAGAGGAGACACGATCCATTAGCACCAGAGCCCCTAGACTTCCACGAGACATCCATCGAGTTCGACCCAACCTGCGACCTAGCCATCGTGTTTCCAGTACCGTTACAACGGTGAAGTTAGACGGAGTTAGGCTAAGTAGGGACAATAGGAGCAGAAGTACGGCAAAGTTAGATGGAGTTAGGCTAAGTAGGGACAGTAGGAGCAGAAGTACGGCGAGGCTCGGCGGAGTTAGTCGAAGGAGGAAAAGGATGGCCGGGGGCTCGGGGAAGTTGGTTGAAGTGCGTTGAAGCACGTCTAAGCGCAAGAGGGTTGGGTGAAGATCTAGGAGGAGTAGATAATATTAGCTGAGAAGATCGCTGAAGTTCTTCAGCAAGCCTTGATTGTTGTCAGTAGTGAAAGATTGATAGAGATAGCTACATACACATTAAGATACATCACCATCAGAGAAAAACCCCTGTTAGAGTAACTACGCCGAAGTACGCCGTAGTTACACTCCTTTCGACGTCTGCGCCCTCCTGATTGGGTGAGACATCGATTTAGAAGCGTCAAGTTAGCCGAGGTTCGTCGACCGTCGGTCTGTTAGGAGGAAGTTGTTCGACGGCCGTGACAGTCCTTATCCTGACCGTTATTGGGGCCCTCGATTGTCAGACTGTTTAGTCCAATCCGGTTTGCCCCAGTCGCTGGCGTGGGACGCTTCTTCGCTTCTGGGCAGTTGATTACCATATGATCTGGACTTCCACAGTACAGACACAGACCGTTATCCCTTCTATGTTTCTTTTCCTTGAAAGTCAAAGACTTTCTCTCATTGTCGCTTTTTGCTTTGGGGTTTTGTGATTTTCTTTCCTTATTATCATTGGTCTTGTTCTGCTGACCTGATTTAAATTTCTGGAAAGTATTGTCTGAATTACCTTTATTGATATTCAAATTGTTTTTTGTGTTGTCCTTATTCTGTTGATACCCTCCTCCGGAACCGTTATTACCGTTTGACGCTACCTTCACCCCGTCTAGATGTACGTAAAGGCTAATAGCAGCTTTGGCGAGGTCCCGAAGGGTTTTGGGTTGGTGTTCGCGGTTCGCGAGAGCTATGCGTATTTCTCGCGACAAGCCTGATTCAAAAGCGTCCTTTAGTGCCTGGTCGTCCCAGTCTATGTCAGCGGAAATCGACAAGAAAGTCGAGTAATAATCGGGCATGGGGGTGATCGAAAAGTCACCTAGGCTTGCTCGGTACGAGTAAGGTCAAATGTATTTTATGTCAGGACCAGACGTTGAAAATAGTCTGCGTCTATGAGCTATGGCTAGAGGGCCTCGCAGGGAACAAACCTAGTGATGTAGTTTATAGTCTAGTGATGTAGTGGATCGAAGAGACTATAAGTCGATGAGATCAAGTGGCAAAGGATTTGCTAAATGACGAGAAAATACATTCGACAAGACATCTACGAAAAAGGGGTGCTTCTATATACTAAAAGGGGAGCGGAGTGATACCGAAATCTACGGAATAAAGATGGAAAGCGATATGGGGTGATAGACCAAAGGAAGACGGTGATAGATGAGGGACACGGAGGTGAAGGAAAAGTATCGCATGTTGAAGTACTAGCGATTAGGTAGGACAGGAGAATGGAGGATACCGTGGCGGAATTAGTGAAGCGGAGACGGGAACGGGTAGACGGAGTACGACTTCTGTGTACGACTCTTGAGGAACCCGTCTATAGGTACTCGTGATCCTGACACCCTAATACTACTCTCACTACCTCCTTCCTCAACTGGTCTACCTCTTAGGTGTGGTGGAATGTTCTGAAGCTGTGAGGTGGAAGTAACTGGTCCATGATCCTCAAGACTTTGATTGTCCAATCCATCTATACTCATCCTGTTCAACATTGTGCTTATGGCTGTTGGCGAGGGGGGAAGAGCCAATTGTCTGGCAATTTCCCTCCGTGGTGCAGTAGCCAGTGATATGGTCCCCACAACAGAAGGCAAGAGTCCCCATGTTTGAGACATCTCCTCATATGTCAAGAGAGAAGGCAGGTCAATTGTTCTAGATACCTCTTTAAACCAACGCTGCTCTGCCAACGAGTCCTCTGCAGAAAGTGGTCGGTAGGTGTAAAGTTTTGCTCCAGGGTGCACATGGACTTCCACCACCACTGACTTACCGGTAGCGGAATCATATATGATGTTCAGTGGGCCACCAAACGGACTGCAATGTCCCTCCCATACCTTACTGAGAATGTATATTCCCTGTATAGAAGCCCTCTCTGCACCTGTAGGTCTGCTCAAATTAGGTCTAAAATGGGTTCTTTCCAATTCCAACCTACCTGAACCAACAATGTTGGTTGTTGACAATGACATAATTGACAAGTATAGCGCTCAATTTCCTTCTTTGCTGGAGATAGTAAGTCAGGATAAACAATAGAGATTCAGAAATTCAACTTACCTGAATCCCTCCGCGAGCGGACCCTGATTGTGGCGTGAGAAAGAGACTTCGTCATCGTTTGGGAAGATCTCACACTCAATGGATACGTCATGAGATAGAAAGGTCGGGAAATGAAAGATGAATTAGTCGCGCACGGTCTCACTTTTCATCCATTCGGTGATACAAGCTAATCCAAGATGAAAAGTGAGCCGGAAGCTTGTGATTGTTCTATATAAGAATCACTAGCAGGGTCACGAAGAAGAATGATGTGTGCGACCTTGAAGGGAAAAGTGTACTAACATGTCCCAATATATAGATAAACACCAAACAAGGTAGAAGACGGAGATTGGAAGATTGATCATCAGCAATCAAGACAAGTACGGTATGCATTCGAGATTTTCGAACTTCTCTCCAGACGGTACCGATGACTCAACATGGTGCTCACAGTGACACACCTGTCTCTCACTCCTTGTCCCGTAAGGCATCGATGCCTCCTGTGTGAGTCGAGGTTTGCCTTACTTTCCCTGTCAGAACCTTCTGCACCACGCTGTCCCAAAAAGGTCTTGAGCTAGCATCTTCCAGGCTGACTCTTACCTCCTCCCCTTGAGCGTCTGTGACAAACAAACCAGTAGATTTGTCCGTGATTACAACTTTATTTGACATTACGACCAACTGATCTTCCGTGACTCTCCTTTTGGAATAATGAGTGATATTTGGCAAGTCCTTCGATGGCGAAATTGCCATATCTCTCGTAGCATTTCTCTGTGCCTGTTTGATAGTGTTCCAATTGGAGTCTGACCATTCTAACCAGTAATATACAGGTTTTACCTCTTCTTGTACAACAACCAAACCTCGGTTTGGCCGTTGTCAAGATTGAAGTATGTGGTGCCAACAACCGTTGAATGTCTGAATCGATCAAAAGTCAGAGTCACTTCTGTCATCACAATCAGTCCACGAATGGAAGGTTGAGCTTCCGACATCCTCAACAACCAGGATTATAGATTTCTTCGTGTGAAAACCAAAATTGTGATACTGACGATATAGGATATAGGGGGAAATGATGATTGCGTTCTCACTGATGGATCAGAGGATGATCAGAATCTAGCTCATGGTGGACGATCTCTTCTCTTTTTTTCATACTCCACCCTTACCTTTTACACGTCATAGGGTGTGAACAATGACGAAACGGAGTGATGAATGGGAAGGGGTAGAAAAAATGGCCTCGCACGGATCTCTTTTCTTTCATCACGTCATCCTATGCACTTGAGACAGGTTTGAAGACCTCTAGTTTCAAGAAAGCTCATGCCAATGTAGGCGTAGTAGCTTTAGAGAAGAGAAGATTGATCCGGTATGCTACCTGGAAGATGTAGGAAGAAATTCATGATGAAAGTGCGGGAAAGGACCTGGGGGGGGGGGGGGGGGGAAGGGTAATATGTAGGTATGAGTTAGGTGACGGATGGAAGCCGTGACGCTTCGAACTGTCGCGGATCCCGTCCTTCACTGACATACGTAAGTTGAATCTGGGGTTGAAGATTTCTCCCTCCTTCTTGTAAGGCAAGGAGCACTAGAGCTCACACATGGTCAGGATATAAGTCTTTATGATAGGGGTGGTGACTAGTTTTACCATCATTCTTTCTCTCTCTCCCCTCTCCGTTTTCTACTCCCCCTACTGATCTATATGAACCACCCTCATGCTGTTCCTTCTACGTGTACTTACTCAACCTGTACCTACTCGTAAATACGAAATTGGAAAGGCAGGGGATCAATTTAGCTGGGATACAATGACAGTTTTTAAGTACATATTTGTGTGGTCAGTAGTACCACACGTCACATTTCCTCATCCCTGTCTCACTTCACTTTTGGCTGTCTTAGTTTAGTCTCCTACCTCTTTTTATCTCTTATCTTTGCTTGGTATATTCAGTAATGGTCAGCCTTCTTCTCACCCTATGGAAGTAGTCCATCCTCCAAAATCTCTAGTTGGATGTGATCCATGAGCTTTACTCCCATTTCTTGACCAATTTTCATGAACTCGCAAGCTCTCTTCAACTATGGTACAGTACTAGGCTTGTCCCTATTGAGGTCTACCATAGTCAGAGCACTTTGACATGAATCATTTGCACGGTTCAATCCTGACACACACACACAAAACAAATAGAGAAATTATGATGAGGTTTTGTTTGATATACATATACCAATAGAACATGCGACATATTGGTCATTTGAACCGCTTCGACGGGGGTCTCAGCTTGCGGCAAGTTCTGCTAAGTTTGTAGAGTGATCCGGTGGCTGACTGTTCACCTCAACAAAGAGGGGCGGTGGATGGTATATACTTGTACTTGTATGTGACATAAGTGTTGCATACTCCCTTCAACCTCAAGGCTGTGGCACAGGTTGAGGTGCACAGAAACCTCACCTAAGGCAGAGGTGCTACATCCACTGGGGTGGGTCGGAGTATGCATCACATTCTTGACATACAAGTCCAAGACACAAAAGAATGAGAAGATTGAGACAAGATAGTCAGGGGCCGGGTGGGAAGACGTCATGGGGATCTGATGTGCTCCGGTGTATGGAAATTCACAATGATATCTTTGACAAGTAGGATGATGAAGAGGTAGGTAGTTACGGTACATATCTGATGCAGTCAGGACAGAGCCCATTTACTGTAGATACAAATTTCGTTCAAGCTATGAAAAAACTACCAAAAACAAAACTTGATGATACTTTCGACCGCCCCCCCAAAACATCTTTTCATCTCCCCATCACCTCCCTTATCCTCAAACAACAATCTAACAACTGTAATTCTTCATCCCCCCCTTCACACAACCCCTTGTCGCATTCGGCGATAGCCAGAGCCGCTTGACTTTTCTGCATAGCGGGAATGGTGGGGATGGGTATCAAAGCGTCGTGTAATTGTTCGAGGACTTGACCGGCGGACCAACCTTCTCGGGAAATGGACTTGACGGCGGTCCGGACTGTGTCAAAAGTGGAACGAATGGAAAGGTCGATACCGGAGAATGGATCGACGCCCATGGACCGAAGGAGGGAATGGATAGTTGTGTCTGGTACAACTCCGGATATTTCATGAACTGAACATCAACATTCTATAATTGCGAATGTTTTTTACGGAACTCTGAGTGCAGTAACGTCTTCAATTTGGGAGAATAACAGGCATTAAAAGACCGAAGATCTGGAAAGGACTTCAGACTGCTGAAAATGGCTGTCATACTCGGGGGAAGAAATGCGAGCTCAAGAGAGAACAATCTAAACTCACTTGACATGGCTGAGATAGGAGTTGGAGGTGAAGTCGCTCCATGTAGCCTTTGAGCAGTCTGCAAAAATGTAATGGCCTTACGCAGATCTCCTCCGGCCAATTCGAGAATACGGTCTAACACCTGTAGCCTGTCAGCTGGAAACAGAAAAAGTCAGAAGTCAGAGAGATTAACTCACGCCATCCTCTATGTCTACGCCCTCCGCTTTTACGATCATCTCCATACGCGCTTGAGAGCTGCCTTGAGCGAGGGGTTTGAAGCGGAATTTGGAACATCGGGATGCAAGGGGTTCTATGATTCTGGGTGTCAGCTTCGTTGAAACGCCCGAGATCTATCTTAATATGTTGGAAGTATTAGACAAGCCTCAAGTTGAGTCACGAGCATCATGTCAAGGGGAGTTACAATCATTTGCCAAAGGCATTCCTGCGTAGGATCATGTTGACGAAGTAAGCAAGAAAGGGGGAAGTGAACCTGGGAAGGGGGGAGGGGAGTTGCACCAGTGGGGCGACCGACGAAAGTCGAATCACTGACCTCGTTACATAATTGCACACCAAGCAAAATCGAGTAATCCGAGAATAAGTCTCCATAATCCTTCTCAACGCACTTTGGGCATCATGTGTCATAGAATCTGCTTCGTCGAGAATGATGAGTTTGAACGGGGGACAGGGATACGTCTTTCCATCTCTGAGCGGGTCAGCTCTCAATACATGATAGGATACAAGGTGTTAAAACAGGATACTCACGAAGACAAGCTCACATGTCTAGGAGTCTCCCTTGCAAATGTTTTGATCTTTTCCCTCACCACGGTGATCCCTCGTTCGTCACTAGCGTTCAGTTCCAACACACGGGATCGGAATAGGTCCGGTCCGAAAAGCTGACGGGCGAGAGCGAGAATGGTAGATGTTTTGCCTGTACCTGGTGGACCGTAGAAGAGCATGTGAGGTAGCTGGGGTTAGCGAAGATTCTTAAAAGATCCAGAAACATTGAGAATGATCTACGCTAGTGGTCCTAGTCGAGGGTATGGGGTCAGGGGGGAGGGGATAACAGCCATTGATGACTAGTGCTGTAGCTGACGAAGAGAGATGGCGAGGCAGGGGCAGAGTTAGTGGGGGGGGGGGGATTGAAAGAGAAGGTAGAAGGCCAGATGGAGAAGGAAACACTCACATTAGTCGATGCTAATGCTTTTCTCAAAACGGCGACGGTATTTTCTTGAGATGACACATCGTCGATAGTTTTCGGTCGACTGAAGGTGAATCAGATGTCTTCACAACCACATTCTCAGATCTCCCCTTATCTGCATTGCAACAAAAGCCGGGATGTGTAGGAGAGACAGCGAGACGAGCGAAAATAACGCTGCTCATTGCGGAGCTTGACGGTGAGGAGAGGTAGAGAACAACTCACTACTTTTCTACCCAAGGTTGAAGTCTAGGATCCTGTGGAGGAGCTGCAGGTCTCACACCGAACGTAGCCATGCTTGCTTGTAGTTGTATGTGCTTCAAAAGATGGTAAAGTTCAAAGTCAAATGTTAGATAGAAAGAGCAAAAAAAGAAGACGCGTCCTCCACCACGCGACCATGTTCCCTCCCGAATCCATAGTATCTTGTTCTATATTCACCTGTCTGTCCGGTGCTATTGAGACATGTGGATAGACCAAGACAGAGGTGGAGGATAAGCATTGATATAAGCAAAGTCGCATGCATTATGATATAGATCTACAATTGTCCATCTTCAAATCATTTCCCCTCGTTCCCCAATGCAGCAGCCAGGGCGGACCGTAATTCTGCCAAGAGCTCTTCCGCTTGTTTGACAGCTTTCATGTATTCCGCGTTGGCTATTGTCATTTCGTCTTGAAGCTGTTGTAGTCTTGCAGCCTGTGTATCAGTATAACCCTTTCACAACAAAGCATTCATTGAGGGCGGGAGGTGATGAAAGCTCTCGATATCTCCTTCTCAACCTGCCGGATAACTTCCCAGGTCCTGTGAACGGCGAGTGCTCTAATCCCAATGGAACGGTCGGAGAGAGATCCTTTTAGAAGACCGAGATGACATGATGGATGATAGAGACGTCTTGGCTGCTTTGTGGGAGATAAAAAATCATATTGTAGAGCTCACCCTGGCGAAACTGTCATCTTTCTTCGGTAACGCCTCGATGAGCTTTTCTATATCTTGACTCCGTCTTACAATGTCCGCAACGAATGCTTGTATAGATTCTGTGTATCATTATCGTCTATCTCTTATGATCACTACCACTATCTATCCTTCTCCCAGTCAAAATTAGGAAGGGAGGGCTTAGGGAGGAAGACACGCATTGAGACTACTCACCCTTGTACTCCTCCCTGGGTGCGGCCAGAGGGGTGGATAATGTTTGTGGTATGGACAAACTTGTCTGTTCGAACTGCGTTCTTTTGGTTATATATTCGATAGATGTGTGAGTGATAGTGAGAAGCTATGTGTCAGTGTCATCCCCTTCACCCTTTTCTCTCGATTTCCGTATGTTTTCCTCCCTATGTTTATCCATCCAATCCCTCATGATATACCATCATCCTCCCTCTCTTCGCGCGATATCATTCCAGACGGTTGATAGATGTATAGACTCACATCCAATATTGCATCTTGTAACTGTAGTTCAGTAAACTAATTCAAGATCGAAAACACCAAGGGGGGGAACATACCTGAGTGATCCTGTCCTGATATCATCAGTCAAGTTCCTATCATGAGAGATTGGAAAAACCCACCATGTCAGTGGAGATTTCCTCGCTGAGCATCTCTGTATGGGATCATGGTCTTTTGGGATGTACGTCGTCTGTCTTGTGGTCAAGTACACAGATCAGTGATCAGTCAAATGATACCTAAGTGAATGATGTATGTATGTACGAAAATAGAAAACGAAAACGAGATGGGTACGGTTGGGAAACAAAAACAACAAACTTCGCGTTTGACTTTGTACTCACTCAACCTGGTCATATTTCTTATTCTCATCTCTCACCATTACCACTGTGTCTTTATTGACATTATAGAATCCTAGTCTGTTACTGAGATACACGCTAGACGACATGCCTCAAGACGTATACGATCAATTCTCCACCTTGTTGAATCCGGCATCGAAACATCGATCAGCTTCGGATATTTCAGATGGTTTGAAGAGGATAAGGAGATTGGTATTGACAGAAGGTATCCCAAATGATGTAAGTCACTCTCGGTTGATTCCGATATCCTCCATAAATGATCTATTACCTCTACTTTACTGCTTCACTCCATAAATACTGACGCTTGTGGACAGTGTCTCCTACAAGGGTGGCTGACAGGATAGGAAGGAAGAGCACCACTCAGACCGAGAATATGGAAACTCATGCTTCGAGTCGAACGTTTGCAAGCGGATGAATACCTGCGATATGTGGCTATGGGACCATCTAGTGTGAGCACGAAGAGTGAGTTGGTTCCCTTCCTCACTTCTCTACTTCCTCAAGATAAGCCTCGCTCTTATAAGACGAAGCGTGTGAGGTGTAATCGTCCAGGAGGAGAGAGGATACAAACGACTGAGATGGAAAGAGCTGATAGATCAGTAAAAAATGACACTTTTCGAACATTAGCTACCGACACTCAATTCAAAGGTAAAGTCAAAGAAGATATGCTAATCAGATTACTTGAGGCGTTCGTGTGGAAGAATCATGGTGAGTCCAACTTTTACTTTCCCCTCCAGTCCAACGCCATATACGAAACGTGTCGCTAGTCCTGGTGACTCAACTATTCGTCCTCTGACTCCTCGCCAAAATCTGGGTTCACGACCTTTTTGACAGGACAAGTAAAAGCTGTTCAACATTCTTTGATAACGTGTACGATTTAGCATTCCAGCTGACGCTACATAGGTTCCGAGAGGGATGGTCTTCCATTCACCTACGTTCAAGGTAATCTTCCCTCCTGAGATGGGGTGCAGATTTGTGAGGCTTATTGAACAGGGATGAACGTGCTCTCCGCTCCTTTCCTGTATACCATGCCCACCCAATTGGAAGCTTTTGCTTGCTTTTCAACCTTTATCGAAATCTGTTGTCCTTTATACGTCCAGCCTACATTGGTGGGTGTTCATCGAGGTTTGAAGGTGGGTAATCGCGGCTTCATACCATAATCTCCAGTATCCCTCGTATAGTGAAGCAACAACATGATTGAATCGGAATGGAGACACTCATTCCTTCAAATCCCCAGATTCACCACGGATGACATTTTCCGATGCCGGGTCAACCCGTCATCGCTTTATTGTGACTAGTGCTTACATTCATAGCTCCTGGATCGATGCCTGAAGATTGTCGACGGAGAATTATACGATCACCTACGTTCGAAAAACCTTTCTGCTGAGCTCTACGCCTTCCCATGTGAGTTTCATCACCATTATCTACCCTCCGTCTGATTTTCATTGCCTCCTCCTATTAAATCCAAGCATCATTAACAATATCATACCCGAAAGGAAAGTAGAAACATACTGACTATCAGCCGTATTGACACTATGCGCATGTACACCACCTCTGGACGAAGTGCTCCAATTATGGGAGTGAGTCCTTTTTTTACCGTCTATCCCCATTGTTGAGTAGCTTGGGTTATGCTAATGATCAAGTTTTCTACTTGCATTCGGAGTTCACTTGAACGTTCTCTGCGTTATTGCTCAATTGCTTCTTATGAAACAAGATCTCATGATTTCTCCTTCGTATGTTTATACCCTCTAGTAACATCAAGAAAATATGAAACACTGATATCAGTCCGATGAAGATATTACGTACTTTCCCCCCGCTCGAAGCGAGACCAGTGATCAATGTCTGCGTGGCGTTAGTCAAGGATATACCGGAGGATTTATATCGCGAGTTGGTACAACATCCCTTTCAATCGTGATTGCTTCTCAAATGCCGAGGATTATGATTTCCTTCTTGTGTGATTCTATTGTAGATTGCATTGTATGTAGACCCAAAATCACTCTCTCAATCTTATGCATCAATTATATCTTGTTCTTTTACCAGAATTGTGATTAGACTCTCCAGTAGTCGGACTGCCCCAACTGTTCCTCCTGCGCCTGCGGGTACTCGATCCCGCAGTACTGTTTTCCGCCTGGCTCACTCTAGTATCGCTCCTCCCAGTCCGCCCCAGGTTGCTTCCCTCCGGTCGCTCATTCCAGTCTCTCCCCCTGTCGCTCATCCCAATCGTCCTGGGTTGCTCAAAAGAACCTCCACCCCCTTGCTCAAAAGTGCCGTATTCACTTGTGTCAGTATCATTGTGATATGCAGTATCCTCAACGTCAGCTCTTTGATGTATGTACCTCCTAGCATCATATTCCCGTTTTTTTTGTTGTTGTTCTTCAAAGAAGGCTGACCGCCCAGCTTCTACATCCATCACAGATTCCCAGTCAGGCTGCAATGGATCAGTCTGATCATTTACTCCATAGGGCTCCATGATTTCTGCCACCAGGGTAGTAGCTGCTCTGAGCTTATCAAAAGAGGTATATATCTGTGTTTCATGCCATTCCAGAATACGTAGGCCTGTGGGTGGGTCCCCGTCATGGAGAGTCATCGTGATAGATGATCTGTTGCGCTGAATGACAAGCCACGATGATGAAGTCCCAGGTAAGGGTGATCGTATTTCGATACCTGACACTACTCCGAGTTTTTCAATGTACTCTCCTTTACTTTGTGAAATTGGTGACTCTACATATATACCCAAGCAAATAGCTTCGTAGAGACCTGGAATGTGAGGGTACATTATGATATTCCATGGCCCATTCATTGTGTCTGTGCTCCCGAACCTAGAGTATGACAGAATCGCAAAACGATGGAATGCAGATATGTCAGATATGTCCAGATCATTGATAATTCTTAAGCCCGGGATTGAACTGTTGCTGGTTTCAACCCAAGACAGTGCTTCAGCTATCTGTGATTTTGTCCCTTGCAGCCAAACTTGCTTATCTGGTTGATCGACTCGATAAACCTTGGGAACCGTCACGGGCACTACACTAGCCCATGTCAACCTTACACTGGTTTCTCCTATTTTTTCCGCAGTCAGAAACTTCACCCTTTTTCGTTGTGAGTCTGTTGGCAGATAAAGCTTAGTAATAAGTACAGATAAAGGACAATCATTCCTTGACAACACTTGTTTAACCAGTTCTTCAATAGCATGGACCCGTGCCCAATCGTTTTTTGTCATGCTACTCATCTTGAGCACCAATTGCACCCAAATTGTTGAAAGTCCTGATACCAAAAGTAACTAGATGAGAAGAGGAAACTAAGAAGGATTGAAGGGTCTTCCTCTTCATCTCTTCCACCTATATAGCTTGGATGAATGCTTGAGAAGAAGAAGCCAAAACCAGACAAGAAAGAAAGGGAAGGTGAGACGTGCACGGCCTCGCACGGACTTCCTTTTATCGTGAAACCTCGTCTCTTCTCCGACGACGAAGACAACATGCCATACGGAGGACAGACTTGGAGTTGGTGCTGCTAGTCTCCTTTCTGCTAACTATGAGGCTGTACAAATTTCCCACCTGTGGAAACCCCAACAGGGTTTTCCCCTGAAAGATAAGCTGAAAACAGGTAGCACGGAAAGTGAAAAACAACGTTTCGCGTCACCCTTTTCAGCGTCCATCTCTCTTTCTCATGCGGATGACAGTGGCTTTCCAAGCACATCTAGTCATGGGTAACCGTGATGAACGGTACATGATGAGTGTTGTTTTGTATACTCACTCTCTCTCGTGTTCATGCATCATTCCTGGCTCATTGATCATCATCCGATTCCTCATCCCTTGTTGTTGTTTATATGCGCATATCAAACCTTAGGGTCAGGAGGCTGATAGTACAAGCACTCTACCCTGCCTGTATGGTACCACCGGTTCTTAGTTACCACTACTACTACTGAGGTCCATATCTGTAGAAGTGTCATACATGGTCTTTGGGTGATTCTGGTTTACATCCGTATGTGGACTGAAATTTCCCCACTTCCTTACAGATGTCCACTCAGGATCTAGTTCGGTCTTCCAATGGACCACGTTGCATCCTCTCAATGTCCACTCAGGATCTGGTTTGGTCTTCTGATATTCTCTCATTACCTTTGCCACTAAGCTGGCGGCCGTGTGGATGGCGTTCTCTGCTCTTGCTGCTCTTGCTGCTCTTGCTGAGTTCTTGTCGATGGCGTCTTCTACTCTTGCTGAGTTCGTTACGTGGACGTCTGCTGAGTCCGCTAAGTAGACGTATTCTGAGCACCTGTCAATGGGCAGGTTTTCGGGGCAATAGCCAGTTTGAAGACTGAGCACAATGTTTTCTCCCTCAAACTCTCTTTGAATCACTAGATTGTAGGTAGTGTGAGCTGTTATTATGGGGACGGCCCTTATTCTCCTGGTCTCTGGTCCAGGCTGCAATGCCCAGCAAACTCGTTCAAAAATGGGTGTGAGGAGTTCACTATTAGCCGTTGTAAACTGCCATAGCCTATACTTTGTGGTACCAAATGAGTACTGACGAACAATCTGTCCCGAACACATCTGCCTGAGAGCCCATAGGTCCAGGGAGTGTAGTGCAGCACTCAAATTGTAGCTCGCCCTGAGACCATTGATGATTATCTTAGATGGTTGCTGGGACGCATATGATGCTAGGACCGTTTCTGCCGCCTGAGCAATCTCTTCCTCGGTGCCTTTCAGAGATTCAGCATTTTAGAGCCTTGGAAATCCTACGGGTACTTGTTTGGTCCACCAGAGAGTCCTTTGAGACCCAGTCTGGTCTGATATCCCCAAAAGCAAAAAGCGATAGTGATAAGCACCACCTCGACCTACAAATGAGATCAAAGAACACTCAGAATCTGGGCCCTCTGAAGTAGACTTTATCAACTGTGAGATAAGAGACTCTCGTATCTCAGCCAAACGGTGTTGATTCTGAGTAACGCGCATTTTGGACCTGTCAGCAAGCAGTTTCAAGTGACCTCCCTGAACTCAAATGGTTGAGAAGAGAAAGATATGAAGGATTGACAGGGCCTCCTCTTCCCTCTTCCACCTATTTATTTAGCTTGGGAGACTAGATGAGAACCTCACGGAAGAACAATGGGAAGGTGAGAGGTGCATCGCCCCGCACGGACCTCTTTTCTTCTCGATCTCCCCTTCTTCTCCGACGAGGGAACAGCATGATGTCATACAAGAAGTTGGTTCAAGAATCTTACTGCTCAGCTCCTTTTCTGCTTATGTGGCTGTGCATGTTTCTCCCTCAAGGAAACCCCAACAGGTTTCTCTACCACAAGATCGTCTCAAGAAACGGCCGTCACGGAAAGTGTAGAAGGAATGTTGCTCGTCACACCATGTCTGTTTAGTGTCCCTTCCTCTTTCTTGTTCCGACAAGAGTGATAAATCTTTCGAGGTAGATACGGTCTCACTGACCTCATAGCTTTTCTCCTCACATTCCTTTTGAGTCCGTCCCCTACCGCCGCACATGCCCACTTCTCCGGGTGAAAGTCGCACCTCCAGTCCTGTTGGTCGCATGAACATCCCCCTCAGACCATATGGGCTTGACAAGAGATGTTGGAAGCATGACAAGAGACGTGAAATTTGAGTAAATAATGGTCCGGTCAGCTCTATTGCCTTGGATCGATATCGCTAGAATCCAAGATGGTCTAGTGACATTGAGTCGACCTCATCATTTTTAAAACGTTTCCTACGTCGATATAAGGTTGGACCATAATCCTAGGGTCTCACAAACTTGTGAGATGATTTTGTCATCGAATAGACTTACGTTTCTATAGATGCAATTGGAGAGAAAGACCATCACGACCCTCACATGGACATTGGGGCTCTAGCTAACAAACGGTCAGATAATTTCTCATACCCCAGCAGCTTGAGGCAAGATCCGGCCGAAAACACTTCTCTCCAGGTCCACAATTTCCAGTATTTTCCTGCCATATGGACCAGCTACCAAGAACACCCATAGCTTAAATACACACACATGTACATGTTGTACTACTGTCAGGGCTACCAAGACCTGTTCTGGTCTTTGCGCAACCTTCATCTACGGTAACAATGGGCTCTAGTTATGGGCCTTCCAGTGCCGTGGATAGCTTTGAATCACATGCATTCCGTCTCTGTCTGCCACTTGTGTTCTATCACTCCACATCTGAGCTCCAATGATGCCACCCACAATGTGGCGGGAGAAGATGCCAGTCCCGACCGGAACGATCACACCTCTTCGGGTACGGTCAGAATCTGTTCCACTATATCCGCCGCATGGGAAGCAGAACATCCAGCCAGGCCGCATGATATTGTTGCTACCACTGTCTTGCCATGAGGACAAAAGAGAAATCTAGGAAGTCCTCGAGGGAAGCTGAGTGACATAGATAGTGTTGGCAGGATCTCTTCTGCTATGGACGGGACACTTTCTGGTATACGATCAGGCTTCACAGCATCCAGTACTCCGTCCTTGACATGCAGTGCCATTTGGCTCTGATCATCCCAATTTTCACAAATAAAAGCAATCTCACCCCTCTTCAGCCATAAGTCAGTAAGCGCCAACACCAGCCGATTGCCTTCTGCACATTCCACTGTTGTATACAGGTAGTCCTCCAGGGAAGTTGTGTGATAAAGACAGTGTTTCTGGTAGCTTATGTTTGGAAAGCTGCATACTTGCCGGTACATCCTCAGGGTAGGCCACACAGAATCTCCAATTCGTGACGCACAACGCTATGCAAGTATCATCGTCGGAATTCCCACACTTCATCGTGACCTCTTCACCGGTATTGGTCCATTGGTCAAGTAGAATCTCCTTCACCACAGTACCAAGCTTGCTCTCCTCGCTTGTATACATTGGGAGTCCGTCCGGAAAGCTTCGTGACAAAGACATCAGCTTTGAACCTTCATTCTGTACCTCCCAGACACCCCTGACATTGGTGCTTACATCACTAGGGTCTGCACAATACAAGATGAGATTCTTCACAAGCAAGCATGCCGGGGACCCATATTTATCCAAGTTGCCAAAAGTCATTGATACTTCCTTGTGCATTGACCTGGATTTATCTAGTAAAGCTGCTTTTGTCTTTTCGCCCGCTAAATACTGCTGATGAGAAGTGAGATTCAGTGTAGCAGACAAAATTACCAGAGTGAGATCAGGGGATGATGTGGCCTCACAGACAAAACCTGTTTTGATATGAAAGTTGTTGTTCTGGCCCTCGCCTCTTCGATTTGAGATGGCAGCAATTGCCTGATTTCTGGGGTGAATGCTCAGTTGCCCATCCATGCAAATGGCCTTCTCCACTCCGTCATCCAAATCTGTGAAAACGACTGCTGCAGGCTCCCCAGTTTGCCACCAATCATCCAAAACAGAGCAAAGGCAAGCGTAAGCGCGTTCTTTTGAGTAAGGATCACCTAGCATTCCAATAAGTCTGACTTGATAGGGTGTTCAAGATCTTGAAAGAGCCGCTTGCGGTATTTGGTGTTGGCAGTGAAGATTTATGGACTTCATTTGGGGAAGGGGAACAGGAGGATCTTTTATAACCTTATTCTCCCACTCTTTCTCTCTGCACCCTCGTCCTATGCCTGATCCGCGCTCGTCGGGCATAAGGAAAATGATGAAAGGAGGCCTGTGCGCCCGGGAGACAAGTTGGCAAACCTTTCAACTCTCTTTGTTTTAGCTTCATGACCTGAAGTGCTTGATGAGGTTTCTCAAGGAAGAAATGGAGTACTCGTCGTCACGTGTTTCTCGGCAGTGCCACATTTTCATAGCTTTGAGATAGATTTTGCATACTTCTCTCTCAGTTAGACAACAATGGGTGGTCCGATAGCTCTAGCCGTTCAGTACAAGAATCAGCACCCCTCCAAGAGTTACCAAAGCGTGGCAGATCGTTTCAAAGTCCCCTGAACCACCCTCAATGACCAACATCGCTCCATCCATCTTCCTCACCGTATCAACGCCCCTCATTGTCTGTCAGTAGAACAAGAGAAGCAGTTAGTGCTCAAGATCAATGAATATGCTAGCCGTGGTACCCTCCTTACACCCCGTCATGTCGAAGAGCTTGCTGAAGCTGTCTGTGAAGAATCATTGGGGAAGAACTGGGTTGGACGCTTTGTTGATAGACATAAGGATGTCCTCACATCCCGCTTTTACACTTATCAGGAGCTGGCAAGGCTCAAAGCAGACAAAGTGAGGACCAAACAAGTGTTTTATGATCTAGTGTGTCTTCCATTGTTTGTGAGTTATCTGCTGATGTCTGATAGGTGAAACATGTATAAGATACCGCCCTATATGCCCCCTCTTGTATCTTCAACATGGATGAGGCTCCATTGAGTCTGTCGTATGAGCGGAAAGTCCGCAGAATAGGACCTTGCGATCATCCTCAAAATGGGCAAGCAATCCCTGTGTCACAAACCACATCGTAACATCCCTGACAACCACCATCACCAACCCTCCTTTCACCATCACCAACTACCACCCGAACCACTGAGACCGACTACGGCGAAGTTACGAGAACCAAGAGGGTATTTGTCACGATAACCCTGCCTAGCGGAGAACTACGGCAAAGTTAGGAGAAGGGGACCGAGGGAGAGCAGGACAGGCGAAGCTAGGCAAGGTGAGCGGAGTAGGACATCGGGGATATGGCGAGGTACGGCGAAGTTGAACGAAGAGGACTGAGCGTGAGGTAGTGCAAGAGTTGAGGGATGTTCTATGAGAAGAGAGGAGCAGTATAGATAGTTTACAGATCGCTGAACTTCTTCAGCGATCCTTGATTGTTGTCAGTAGCAAGAGATATATTCAGTAGCTACAACCTTCGAGTTAAGGAGAGCTACCATCGAGCAGTTCGACGTACCACGGCGAAGTTAGCCGCAGTTCATCAACGATCATCTTATCATTTACCACTCGACGTATTACTACGGCGAAGTTAGCCGTAGTTCCTTGATGAGTACCCTGTCCTAGTGAGACATCGACACCCCACTATGACGTTGTTAGCCGAGGTTTGTTGACCGTCGGTCAGTAGAGGAGAAGAAACGACGATTGTGACACTATTCTACCTTGACATATTCCACGATTGTTGGCTCTAAGAATGTGGATGTTATGAGGTGTAAGAGGATCTTCTTCTTTGTTGTGGGGCGGAGGGGTTGTCGGAACAGTCACAAATATACAACTGATGAGGATGAAGCCGCAATGGCGTGTCTCAAACAGTCTTAAAGGCAACAGTAAGTTAGAGTAGAGAGTTGAAATCAAAGATGACAATTGATCAGAGAGATCAGAGAGACAGAGAAACAAACAGAGAGCTAGAACCACTATTTATAGACAAAGACCTCCAAACTGAGCCTAAAACTCCTTCCTCGCCTCTCCTACTTCGAGGGGGGAAACCCTGAGGAGACCCTGAAGAAACCCTGTATCAAAAGCAGTGTTTTAAACAGCTTTTCAGAAGCCTCTGACTCATCCTAGAAGCCCCAGAAGAGATCTCCTCATCAAAGGCTGAAAACTGTCACGGCCGTCGAACAACTATTTCTTAATAGACCGACGGTCGACGAACCTCGGCTAACTTCACGCTCTGAGTCGATGTCTCACCCAACCAGGAGGGCGCAGACGTCGAAAGGGGTGTAACTACGGCGTACTTCGGCGTAGTTACTCTAACTAGGGTTTTGTTCTACTGATGGCGATGTATCTTGATTTATAGCTATCTCTATCTGTCTTTCACTACTGACAACAATCAAGGATCGCTGAAGAACTTCAGCGATCTTCTCAGCTAATATTATCTACTCCTCCTAGACGTTCATCCAACCCTCTCGCGCTTTGACGTACTTCAACGCACTTCGTCCAACTTCCCCGAGCCCTCGGCCATCCTCTTCCTCCTTCGACTAACTCCGCCTAACATCGCCGCACTTCTGCTCCCATTGTCCCTACTTAGCCTAACTCCGTCTAACTTCGCCGTACTTCTGCTCCCATTGTCCCTACTTAGACTAACTCCGCCTAACATCGCCGCACTTCTGCTCCCATTGTCCCTACTTAGCCTAACTCCGTCTAACTTCGCCGTACTTCTGCTCCCATTGTCCCTACTTAGACTAACTCCGCCTAACATCGCCGCACTTCTGCTCCCATTGTCCCTACTTAGCCTAACTCCGTCTAACTTCGCCGTACTTGGTGTCAGAAGTCCTGAGTTACGTGTAGAGTAAAGAGGTTAAGGCGTGATGGGGTTTTGATGGCCAAAGGAGGGTCATTGTTGGTGGAGTAATCGAGGTGTCGCGACGTAGTTCGTGACAAAAACCCATTGAAAAGTCAGACGAATAAAGGAGCCGCGAGAAGTGATCTTGAGGCCTGGGAATTAGATGAGCTCTGATCTTTCAGGGGGTTCAGAGGGTGTTTCTTAAGCACCCACATTATGCAGATTCTGACTCAAAAATACCTGGTTCAATCCTGCAAGTTTGGTAAAGGTTCGAGAGGTTCAAATATAGGCTGAATATGCTTAGTAGAGTGGCTTTCCTTCTGTTTCTCTCAGTTGAGTCGTCCGCACTGCTGAAAGAGATGAAACCTCTGACCATTAGTGCGTACTCCTCATCACTAGTGTGTACTCTTCATCAGTGGTGTACACTTCTCGATCAGTAGCGGGTGTGTTTTGATCAGCAGCATGTTTACCATATTCAAACATGTGTTTTCACAAGGCTATCCTGACGACCGGTTGACCGGTTGATCCTGTGGTTGACCCGGTGATTGATCCTGTGATTGATCCTGTGATCGATCCGGTGATTGATCCAGTGAACCAGTCATTTGGTAACCGAGGGAGTCATACTACCGTTGACAGACGTACGTACTCCTATGATGTCAGTGGCATGATCGCTAATTAAGGTACCCGCAATTGATCACTAATTGAGGTACCCGTATGTTACGGAGTAACAACGAATTGAGAGAACTTGTCACAAGACCAACGAAACAGCATTGGGACAATATAACAGTGCCCTTCAGAGACAGTGGTCTAAACCACTGCGCTAACAGGCCTATTAACCGGCGGTTACTGCAAACCGCTGGTCGCTGGTTAAATACCCAACCCATCCGACTCTAAC
The DNA here is from genome assembly GCF_000271645.1 of Tremella mesenterica DSM 1558. Taxonomy (NCBI): domain Eukaryota; kingdom Fungi; phylum Basidiomycota; class Tremellomycetes; order Tremellales; family Tremellaceae; genus Tremella; species Tremella mesenterica. The sequence continues at coordinate 70,029 of NW_006711238.1, read as the reverse complement.
CAAACTGTCTTGTCACTTCGTGACAGAACTTCATCGAACTTGACGGATTAACAAAGAGAACGGCGGGAGTTGGAGGCAGTGCTGCAGTATGTAGGGACAGGTTCTCCCTTTTCGAGATTTCCCCACTGGGTTTGCTCAAAAGCGGTTTTTCACCTGTCCGAGTAGGTACATAGACGCTTGCAGTAGGACGGGGAGTAAGACATGGATACCTGTAGACAGTATATAGTACAATCAGCAAAGTACCAACTTTGCTGATTCTTCAATATCATTCTTTGGCTACATTGATTGCAGAGGAGACACTATCCACCATTTAGCACCAGAGATACATAGACTCTACGAGAGTTCCATCGAGTTCGACCCAACCTGTGACTTAGTCATTGTGTTTCCAGTACCCTTACACCGTAATTGATGGCTAATTAAGGCACTAATTAGTAATTAAGGAATTGATGGCTGATTATCGATCATTGATGATTCTGTTGTTTGTTGATTTGGACGGGTTCATATACAGAAATAGATGCCGACCGGCCATCTGGCTAATATTACTCCCGAGGTACCCTCGCTTATCAGTTTGTCCGGTCTGAGCGGAACTGAGGACACGGAACCTGGTACATGTCGGCCGGAGCTTGGGATGATGACAGATGACAATAGATGACAATAGCTGACGACAGATGATGTGATTGATGTATACAATGTTGAGTCAGGTTGACTCAGTTATGGGAGGGTGATTAAGGTTGAATGGTGATCCACATGTGGTACAATGGAACGAGTTGAGACGATTTGAGTAAAGTTGACTAGACTTGACTGGATGATATGCACGTGGTATTTACAGGTATTTGAGGGTTATGACACTAACTTTGTCCTTGATGAAGTTAGCCTCCTAATACCCTCATGGGTGGTGAAGTTTGTGAAGGTAGGATCATTGATGGCGAACAGATGTCCAAAGGAACCTCATCTGATGGGAGGAAAGTGATGTCACACAGCACCACATGACAGGACTGTCAAGAAGAGAAGAAACCATGTTTGTGATAGGGGACTGGGGTGGATGATGTACATGTGGTATTTACAGGTATTTGAGAGTTATGACACCCATCATGGTCCATGGTGTTGCCAGAAATCTTGTTGTTTCAGCTCCACAGTTCACTTGTTGAGTCAATTATTCTATACTCTTGACTGGCTAGAGTACTGGAAATACTTTGTACCTGAGTCTGACTTAGTCCTAACTCTTGTGAGAAGGAGCTCACACTCAGTGCTTTGGAGGCAGGCAAGATACTGAGTTGCACCCAAGTAGTTTTCTGTTCATATTCTACTGTGTGAAATGGTTTGATAAGTAACACCGACCCGTCAGTCAGCCTGTAGGACAGTACAAGCGCTCCTACAGCGATTCTACCTGAATCACCATCAAGGAGCACACTCACTTGTTGAGTTATCTGCCCCTCAGGTGTACTATCTTTGTCTTCTTCTCCACAGATTTGACTGCCAGCATACATACTACCATTGAGAGCCTTTGTTCTCAAATACTCCTCCCACATTCGACGGACATCAGAAGCTTGCTTAGAAGTGACTGAATTGATGAGTGTCCACTGTCCATTTGATTCATTATTCACTTGCGTTGCCACTGCGTCAAAGTCATTCAGAGTGAAGGACTTCAAGGATAGTTGGGGCATCTGTCTCATCTGCGTTAGTGTAAGGACCAGACGTCGGGATAGTCTGCGTCGATGAGCTATGACAATGAGGCCTTGTAGGGAACAAACCTAGTGATGTAGTGTATCGAAGAGATCTGTAAGATCGATGAGATGTATGTCAAATGATATAACTAGGAAAACACAAAATACATTCGACAAGACATTGCTGAGAAAAGACTACGTCTATATACTAAAAAGAGAGCGGAGTGATACCGATAAGAGCATGCGTAGTTTGGAATGAAGTCGAGGTAGAATAGGAGAGGAAGAGCGATGATAGTTACCGAGACGGAGATGTAAAAAAGGGTAGAGGTGTCGAATGAGTGGATCCAGGCGTAGTAGCAAACGGAGTAAGCCCGGACGCGGGAATGGAGACGGGGACGGGAATGGAAAAGAGTACGACTACAAGGTAAGGTACCCGTGGTACCGCGTGATCCTGACATTACTCCCCTCCTTCGGTAGACGTCGTCTCGACGTCATCGTGATGGTTGTTAAGAGAATTTGATGGTTGTCAGGAATTCCACGTGGTCATGACGTGTCATTACTTATCAAATAATGTTCCCCTCGTCGTGTAGTTCGATTCCTTCTCTTCTCGTCTCTTCTCTTTACCTCTTTACTCATTTCTTTTCTGACCTTCTCCATTCTAACAACACTTTTACTAACAATGGTTACTCGTAAACAACTTGCGTCCTTGAAAAAGGCCACCGAAGCGTCTGTGAGTACGAGTACCATGATCCGTGCGAAAGAAACGAAAAAAATCCTCGATTTTGTGGTGGAGGACTGGCTGACGAGATAGGCTAACAAGCGTCGCCGTTCTGGATCTCAAGGTCGCCGTTCCGGATCTCAAGTCCCTCCTGTTCGTTCTCCTCCACCTGTTGCCGTCGCCGGTGCGTGTTTGTTTCCTACCACACGTAGTTCCTAACCTTCAGAAGCTAAACGAATGTAAAATATCTGGTCCCGATTTCCGTGTACCCATTCCCCATCGTTTCGGACACGTAGTTGGTATCCAAGTCCCCGATTACTGTAATGTTCGGTGGGCATACTCTGCTTTGCCGGACAAGAAACAAAGACCGGTCCCCATCGCCAAAACTGGTTCGTCTAAGAAGAAGTATAAGAAGTCGAAAGGAAAACAGAAGGCTGTAGACGATTTCGAGTCTGATTCTGAACCAAGTGAACCGTCGATTGAGGAAAGTGACGAGGATGAGAGTAAATCCTCTCATACCACCACCGAAACGGAAGAAGTGGAGGGTGAATCCGGTAACGCTGGCGAGGAAGTCGAGGCATAGATTTTTGTATCAATTATCGTGTCCTTTGTTGTGTGGTACGGGTGGAATGAAGCCTACTACCTGTAGATAGCATCAAATTTGTTCATAGAAGAGTATCATCATGCAATCTTTTCTCGTCATGTCGAAGTATTATTGAAATTTGTTATTTGCTGAGCCCCTAAAGGGTCTCAGCAAAACGCAACTTAGCAGTTGGTTTTCTGTGTCGTTTTGTATGAAGTACATTGGTACCCAACGACGTGTTGTTGGAATCCATCCTCGAATTGTTGGAATTCTTTAAGAATTCTATAACTTTTGGGTTGGTTTTGATGGTTTCCAACGGTTGCCAAGTGGCTTCCCCTTCAGGGAATCCAGTCCAGACAATCTTAAGTTGTTCTTCGGCCTTGTTACGACCAGGTAGTCTGATTTTCCTTTTCCCTATCACCTTTTCAACCTCGTAGAGGTCTTCCTCCTCTTCTACCACGTCTTGTTTGGAAGTTACCAAGGCTGGTTCTGATTCAATCACTTGTCCTTTAGATCTAGCAAGTAGTTTTACGTTGAATACTGGGTGTATCTTATTTGCTAACATCTCTTTTGGTAAATCTAGCTTGTAGGCATTATCATTGATTTTCTGGATAATCTTGTATGGTCCCACGAAGCGGTGATCCAATTTTCTTGTGGGTCTTAATGATTTTAAGTTCCTTGAGTCCAACCAAACCTTGTCACCTACGTCGAAAACAATATTTCTATGTTTTTTGTCGTATTGGTGTTTATAGTTTTCTTGAGCACGTTGTAGGTTTTCTTTTAGGCGTTGTTGAAGTTTACCTAGAGCTGTAACTCTTGCGGTAGCACGTGGAGAAGGAAATGGTGTAGCCTTGTCGTAAATAGGCTGCATCATGTTGGTTCTATAGTCCCGCCCTGAGTAAGCTTTTAAGGGGGACATCTGAATGGAGCTATGCCAGTTTGTATTGTAGCATAGCTCAGCAAAGTGTAAAAGGGAGCTCCAATTATCTTGCTCCGTATTGACATAGATTCTAAGGTATTGTTCAAGCCATTGGTTTACTCTCTCCGTCTGTCCATCGGTTTGTGGGTGGTACGCTGTTGAGTACTTCAAGTCCGTTCCCAACAACGTGTTGAAGGTTTTCCAAAACCTAGAGACGAATAAAGATCCTCTGTCAGACACAATTGAGTCTGGTACACCAAATCTTGTGTACACTTTCTTGAGGAATAATTCCGCAAAATCTTCTGCAGTTATAGTGGTAACGGTGGGAATAAAGACAGCCACTTTCGTCAACCTATCGACAACTACCAAGATTGAGTTAAAATTGTTTGATTTGGGTAGGGGTCCAATAAAGTCACAAGTAATATCAGCCCATGGTTTTCCGGGTACTTCTAGGGGTTGTAGGAAACCAGCAGGGGCTTGACGTCTTGCTTTGGTGCGTTGACAGATTTCGCACTCTTCACAATACTTTCTAATATCTTCTTTCATCCCAGTCCAAAACCACAACTCGCTAATTTTTCTTAATGTTACTCTCCAACCAGGGTGTCCAGCATCCTTTCCACCATGTTCATGTTGGATAATTCGACGCCGTTCCTCCTGGGTTTTCACGAAATGTTTGTCCCCTTGTAGTTTGATCATGGAGAGAAGTAGTTGTTCGCTGGTAAGCAGTGGATGGTTATTATGATCATTGAGTTCTGAAGATAATGAGGTCTGTTTAACATCCAACGGCCTGTAGTCGACTCTGCGGGACAGCGCGTCCGGTTTCGTCGACTGCTTGCCGGGTCTGTATTGGATAATAAAGTTAAACTCCGACAAGAATTCGTACCAACGAGCTTGCCTTCTCGTGAGTTGCTTCGTGGTAAGGAAAACTTGTAAACTTTGGTGGTCCGTAAGGACTACTACCGGTACTTCGGTTCCTTCTAGGTACTGGCGCCATTCCTTAAAGGCATATACTATTGCGAGCAGCTCCTTTTCGGCCACCGGATAGTTAAGTTCCGCCGGTGCCATGCTTCGTGAAGCAAAAGCAACTGGACGTAGTACGTTGTCTTCATGCTGTGAAAGGATTGCACCAAGGGCATAATCCGAAGCGTCGGTTTCCACAATGCACGGTAATTTTGGATCAAAATGCCGTAATATTGGTCCTGATCCAACTTTAATTTTAAGTTCTTCGAAAGCTTTGTCACATTTCTCGTCCCATGAGAATGATATCCCCTTCCTGGTAAGTTCATGTAGGGGTTTAGCTATATGTGCAAACCCTGCAATGAACCTTCGATAAAAATTAACAAACCCTAGAAAGGATTGAACTTCCTTGACCGTTTTCGGTTTAGGCCATTCTTTTATTGACTTTTCCTTCTTCGGATCCATTTCTATCCCTCCAGGTCGAATGACATATCCTAGGAACTCGACCATTTGAACATGAAAATCACATTTATCATGTTTGGCGAACAGCTTGTGTTGACGAAGTCTTTCTAACACTTGTCGGACATCTTTAACGTGTTGTTGGATATCTGGGGAATAAACAAGGATGTCATCTAGATATATAATGACGTTCTTGTCCAGCATATCCCTAAAGATGTGGTTCATGAGGTGTTGGAAGGACGCAGGAGCATTCGTGAGTCCAAAAGGCATTACCCTATATTCGAAAAGACCGTATCTTGTACGAAAAGCCGTTTTCCATTCATCCCCTTTTGCTATGCGTAGTAGGTTGTAAGCACCACGTAGATCAATTTTGGAATAAATGTTGGCGGATTTAAGTTGGTCCAATAGGTCTCCGATAAGGGGTAGAGGGTAACGATTCTTGACTGTAATTTCATTCAGTCTGCGATAGTCCACACAGAGCCGTAGAGATCCATCTTTCTTTTTAACAAACAAGATTGGAGCTCCAGCAGGACTTTCTGATGGAGTGATGAAGCCCTTATTCAGGTTTTCTTCGAGATAATTTTTGAGAGCTTCTTGTTCAATATGGGAGAGGGAATATATGGGTCCAAAAGTAGGTGTTTTGCCCTCAACCAGGGGTATACGGTGATCAAAAGGACGATGTTCAGGCAGTTTATTTGCTCCTCCTTTAGAGAAAACATCTAGATAGTCCCAATATTCTTTTGGTACGATTTGCTTTGGTTCTGTTTCGTCTTCTGGTACAGTCCGTGCGTAAACAGCGCCCCTAATATCGGTAGGTTCTACCTCTTGATCGAAAGCTTCTGGGCTAATAATATTTAGGAATTGAAACCTGTTGTTGGTTTCCAACGAGCGTGGAATCAAAGTCTGTGTTGACCAGTCGATAATTGGGTTGATCTTGTTCAAAAATGTGAGCCCAAGGACGATAGGGGCAGGGTGGATTTTTGTGACTGTGAAGGTTGATTCGTACACCTCAAAACCTTCACCCAACAGTATTCGAAGACGTATTTCCTTGGTCAGAAGGCGTGTAGCGCCATCTGGTAAACGGAGTCGTTCGACTTGGGTCTTTGTGGTAGGTTTGAGATGAGAACGTTCAATAAATCCTTCGTCTACAAAGTCCACTGTTGCTCCACTATCTACCATGGCTCGGGAATGTACATTTGGTTGACCGATAACAATAACAGGAATTGTGATAAGTGATTGGTTGTTGTTTGGAACGGAGATGGGCGTGGTTGGAATACTACTAGGTGTAGTTGAAATCATTGATTCCTTGACCATGGACGAGAAGTGGACATGGTTCGTTTCCTCTGTCTCCTCCTTCAAGGTTTCCCTTTCCAACAACGTCTCTTCCCTCCTAGGGTACCCATTATCTACGGTAAGGGTGTTCAGCTTGATTTTATTTGACCCTGTTACTGGTGGTTTCTTCTTTGCTTCTGGGCACGCGCTAGCCATGTGGCCAGCGTTGCCACAGTATAAGCATAACCCGTTGTCTCGTCTGTATTTCTTCTCGTCGTAGGTGAGACTTTTCCTACTAGAGTTGGATTTGGACTTGTTGTAGTCTGTTTTCTTCACATTCTGGTTGTTGGAATCGCGCTGACCATATGTAGATTTCGGAGAAGACGTAGTAGGATTTCCTTTAGGTGTGTTTGTCCTCTGTCTATCCCCTTCTTTGTTACGGTTGCCCTGTCCACCAGAATTATTGTTCCATTGATAAGAAGTTTTGACACCTTCTAGATGAACGTAAAGACTAATTGCAGCGTCTGCAAGCTCTTTAAGAGTTTGAGGTTGGTGTTCCCGATTTGCGAGAGCTACTCGAATTTCTGTTGACAGTCCAGATTCGAAAGCATCCTTGAGTGCTCGGTCATCCCAATCGACATCAGCCGAAATTGAAAGGAACGACGAGTAATAGTCCGATACCGACTTGTCTTGACGAAGACGTTTTAGACGTTGTACCGCGTAGCGGTGTCTATCAGGATCTCCAAACATCCTTTTCACCTGTTCCAAGAAAAGGCTCAAGTTGAAAGCCCACTCTGGCTGGTCCTTTTCCGACTTGACGTAGTACGCTTGCCACCACCTTCCTGCTTTCCCCCTCAAATAACTAGCCGCCCACAAAACTCTAAATCTATCGTTCATACCTCCCCCTCTAAGATCCAGATAAAGCCTTACTTCAGCCACATAAGCATCTACCTTGTCCCCGTTCCCGTGAAACGTGTCGGGGGTTTTGATATCCATCTTCCTTATGTCTGAACCCAACAGGTCGTAGTTGGAATTCATATGTTCACCTTGCCTTCCGTAAGTCCCCTGTCTGAATCGTTCAGGATGAGTTTGAGAGAATGGAGTACTAGTAAATGGGGTTCTGAGGTGTGATTGGCCCCGATGCGCGTTTGTCGGAATTGGAATTGGTTGAGTATGAATTGGACGTTGCTGATTGACAGCTGGCAACGTGTCATTCAAATCCAACGACGTGTGGTTGGAATTTGGTGAAGAGTGATTGGAATGCGGATTGGGTTCGTTTGTACCCACTACCGCCACGTTGGGAGAGAACCCGTGCACTGTAGGTTCTTGTCCCAGGTTCTCGAGAGTCCCTTGTCCTTCTACAGGACGATTCCCCACTTGCGGCCCTGTTCGAAGAGCGGCAAGTTCTGCTTGAAGCTGAATAATAACTTGATTTTGTTCTTGGTGATGCTGACGCATCTCTTGGAGTTCAGCTTGGAAAGTGCGACGATCATGTCGAAAATCGCGAAGATTTGCGACAGATGTGCGATCAAAGGTGGGTGAATCAGGAAGGGACATTGTTAACAACCGATAACGTGTTGTTGGTAATCACCTAGGTCTTGTTCGGTACAAGTAAGGTCGAATGTATTTTATGTAAGGACCAGACGTCGGGATAGTCTGCGTCGATGAGCTATGACAATGAGGCCTTGTAGGGAACAAACCTAGTGATGTAGTGTATCGAAGAGATCTGTAAGATCGATGAGATGTATGTCAAATGATATAACTAGGAAAACACAAAATACATTCGACAAGACATTGCTGAGAAAAGACTACGTCTATATACTAAAAAGAGAGCGGAGTGATACCGATAAGAGCATGCGTAGTTTGGAATGAAGTCGAGGTAGAATAGGAGAGGAAGAGCGATGATAGTTACCGAGACGGAGATGTAAAAAAGGGTAGAGGTGTCGAATGAGTGGATCCAGGCGTAGTAGCAAACGGAGTAAGCCCGGACGCGGGAATGGAGACGGGGACGGGAATGGAAAAGAGTACGACTACAAGGTAAGGTACCCGTGGTACCGCGTGATCCTGACAGTTAGTGATACATGATCTGGTTTGAGCTGGACGGCCTTGAAACTCTGAGTGGACCCATATGTCGATCGATAAACCACCACAAGGCTTTTGAAATGTCGGAATGTAATTGGGAGGCCGATCATGGGGATGTCAGAATTGCGCACAAGAGTAGCTATAACCTGGTGAAGAGAGCTTTGCACTGCCAAACGCTGATTAGCAATGTTGCTAGCAGCAGCCGAGAGTTCCATTGCTTTGGCAATGTCACCCCAAATAGGAGGATTCGGATGGAGGGCAAGTAGGGAGATTTTACCCTTATATTCCTGTCCGGACCAACCCAGTTATGCGGGATTTCAACCTTCCTTTCTTGTATAAGCCCGTCGAGCCGCCAAGCCGTCAAGCCCTGGATGCCGTCAACCCGCGAGCCCGAGACGGGGATTGTTTCTCAGCGACCGGTCCTTGAATCTAGAAGCCTCGCTACCGAGACCTGGGAAATTGGTCTCCGGACCGCACGGATCTCGATGGGGTCCCTTTGGTCTCCAATGATGATCAACGTTGATCCTGCAAATTCGGAAGTGTGAGGGATCCATCCTGAATCATTTCAGACCTGAGTTAGCGGATCGTTTTTGCTGGTTGTGACAGGTGGTATCACCGGGGTTTGAGATGCATGATGGAGGTCAGCCCCAGCACCAATGGGTGAATCGTCCGGTGGGCTCGGCCTGGAGTTATGAGTTGGAGTTCCCATCTGTTTCGCGATATGGGCTTAGACCTCGAGTATTTGGTAGGACGAGAATGTTCATCTCACCTCCTGAAGAATATCAGCAATGACAAGATGCATATCATGTGTACAGAGAGTTCATAAACCAGCAAATATGATGGGCAAAATTGCCTGTGATTCACAACCAACGACTCGAAATCACATCTAAGCTCAATGAGGATCTAAGATTTGTGGGAATCAGATATCCTCCATCTTCCTGGTTATCTTCTATATTTGGATCAGAACCCTAGTAATCTACCGGCTGATGCCAATTCCCCCCATTGTCAATCCTGGCTTGACTGTGTTGATTGCCGTCTACTTGTTGGTTTCTCCGTTAGAAATCTTCGGACGATATGTCTTGTTCAAGCTGTCCACGAAACGAAATCCCTGTTGACTGAAGGGAGCTCCTTTCTCGATTGCCGAGGAAGAGACGGGTCTCTGAAAACAGTTTGAGTGGTGGTCCCATATGGCGACCGCCCTCTGGGCGATTTTGCCCCTGAAGACAGAGAGTTTCTCAAGTTTTGGTAAGGATGTGTTGCTGGTGAACGAGATCGTGAGTGACGTGAGCAAGATCGTGAGTTAGGCCGTGAAGTAAATTGTGAGTCAGCCAAAGCAGTTGTTCTTGGACCTGGTGTTTGAGTGCGTCTAGGGGAAGACACAGTTCTAGCTGCTCTCCAATTGTATCTCTCCTTCAACTTGCTCCAATCCAGATTGGGCTCATGAGATAAGTCGATCAAAGATGGGTATTCACTTCTGATCTCATTAATAACACCAGTCAACCTTTCCTTGTGTCCGGGTATACAATCAAGTTTCTTAACACTTCGATGCCAAATTGGTATTGGTGTTGGATAAAACCCAATAGTGATTATTCCATTCCAATCTTTCTCTACCACAATCACATGAGTTGTATCTTGACAATGAAGGATCTGCGTAGCACCGTTTGGGTGAAGTGTTGATGTTCCATCAGGTAAGTAAGAACTTTGAACTGTCTCTATAGCTGTCCTCAACAGAGTCTCGGCCTGACTCCTGAGCGTACCTTTCTCTGCTGGTAAGTCTTGTGTGAGCAAGTGCAAGTGAAGCGGTTGGTGGTGCAGAGCCGGAGTTGATATCACTGGATTCCCTCTTTTAGGATGGCTCTGAACCCTGGTGGAAGGGCATTGTACATAATTCTTGATATCCAATTCCAGATGAGTAGCTATAAGTTTCGAAACTGCTTCAGAAATGAGTTCAGTTGTGGCCATGAGTTTGGTTACACGCACGAGTACAGGGTATGAGAATGAGCTTCTTTCAGTTACGGAAATTTCAATAATTGGTTTTCCAAACTCCGGCCATACTCCGGACTCAATTCTCTCCATGAAGACCTTCCTCTCCTGCATTGACGGTTCATCCATGAAAGTGAGTAGGGAGACCTTCCAGCCTCCTGGTGTCGTCACATCGAGAATACCAGTTTTTAGATGTGTGAGAAATTCCTCTACCTTTGATCGTTGCCACTGATCCTCCATTGCGGGAGGAATTCAGTATCAGAAAGGTAGAAAATCAATCTGAATGTTCGGTCAGGTCAAACAATGTTGAGTGTGTCC